>NC_062191.1:1100000-1109015 GCF_912470025.1 Vespa velutina | reverse complement strand
TCTATCTTCATTTTATTATTATAGATACAATTTAATAATAAATAAACGTATCACACATTCCTCCTGCTAGAAGGACAACTTCTCTGAAATTTGGAAATTCATTTCAATATAAAAAAGTTCGCAACGTTATAAACAATATAATAATAATAATGACGATGATGATAATAATAATAATAATGATAAAAGTAAATGATCGCACGTATGTCTTTTTAGATAATCGTTTATCTATGTTAACTTAATTTATTTATTGCAAAATTTTTACGACCACCGCGTGCGTTTATGTTCTTTCTCTCTCTCTCTCTCTCTCCCTCCCACCCTCCCTCACTCTATCTCTCTCTCTCTCTCTCCCTCTTTTTCTCACTATCCATCTATCTTTCTCTTTTTACAATCGTTGCAAAGTTTGTTGACTGGAGACACGTGGTGAATAAAAAGTAGACAATGAGAGGAACAACTAATGTACTAAATTTGTACAAAAAGGAAAAAGCATATGTATATAAAAGAAAAAAAAAATGCTCTCTTGTAAATCCCAAAATACGCTTTAATAAACAATGTATAAGCGTATATGGTGCAAGAAAAAAAATAAAAGAAATATATAAATATGTCTAAAAAAATGTATCATAACATAATGAAACGTAACAGAGCGAGAGAGCGAGCGAGAGAGCGAGAGAGAGAGCGAGAGAGAGAGCGAGAGAAAGAGAAATAAAGAAAGAAATCGGAAAAGGAGAGAAAAAGAACTAGTAATTTCATTACTAGATACGAGTATGTATGTGTAGAATGAAATAGCACCTTCGAATCACAAAAAAATGCACTTTCTCGCTGTGAATTTGCGATCTCTTATGCACTCCTCCATGTAAGTGTATATACATATATATATATATATATATATATATGTACACACGTACATGCAACTTGTTTCTTTTTTCTTTCTTCCTCTCTTTCTTTTTTTATCGTGAACAAGAGAGAGGACAAATAAATTCGTACGTTCTATCAATATCCTTTTAAATGCCTTTGTGCACGTGTCGCTTTCTTCACGATTGCGAAAGATTAATCATCGTCGAAAGACAACTCAAGTATTTTTTACGTCGGTATTTCGTTAAGTTATGCTCTTTTTCGACATAGGATAGTCGGAAGCAAGAAAAAAAAAAAAAAAAGAAAAAAGAAGAAAAAAAAGAAGAAAAAAAGAAGAAAAAAAAAAGAAGAGAAAGGAGGGAGGGGAAAAAGAAATATCGTGACAACTCCTACACACGTAGTCAAGAATATTTCTCGAGCTAAATACATTGGAAGAAACGAAATATATGGGAAGGCGAAAGGTTTTTTTTTTTTTTTTTTTTTTTTTAGTCTTCTTTAAGGGAAGTAAGGGATCGTCGTGTCGTGGATAACAAATAGAAAAAAAAAAAAGAGGGAGAGAAGGAAAAGAAGAGAGATAAAAAAAACCCACGAGATTGCAAAATCGAAGAGATAATAATATCCAAATTAAAGAAGAAAATAAGATAAAAAGAATAAGAAAAAAATAAAGAAGCGGTATTAATAGTATCGATTAAAAGTAAAACTATCAAAAAGACATAAAGAAAGAAAAAGAAAAAAGAAGAATTAAGTTATTAGTATATATTAAACTAAACCACGATATATATGATCATTTCAAAGACCTAATGATTTCGATGAAAGGCTCGAATTTTTAGCAAACGAAGAAGAACTCAAGAACTCAAGAAAGAAAGAACGAACGAACCGAACGAACGAAAGGAAGAAAAAAAGAAAAAGAAAGAAAGAAAGAAAGAAAGAAAGAAAGAAAGAAAGAAAAAGAACGAACGAACGAACGAATGAACAACGAAAAAGGTCTCCCCCACCATTGTCGATGACGAATATCGAAGGTAAGAATCTTAAGGTATAAAAACGTGTATTATTCCTATCAGAGCAACACATACGACGATGACGACGACTTCGTCGTCTACTACTGCGAGATATGTGCACGCAACGATGCGTCAATGCACATGCCTTCGTAGCCGAGCAACGTTAGCTACGGGGGTTGCCAGACAATGAGTAACGGGTCTCCGTATAGCCGTCAAGGGTCGAAGAAGGGAGAGGGAAGGCCGAGGGAAGTCCCGCATCTCCAATCGATTACAATAGCACCTAACCTAGGGTAGCGGGAGAAGAGACCCGTGTGAAAGGCCCCTTTCCTTTCTCTCTCTCTCTCTATCTCTCTCTCTCTTACTCGCAGAAGCATATATATATATATATATATACATAGATAGATACACCCTTTCTCCGTACCTACGTACATATTCGTACACATACATATATATATAGATATGTATGTATGTATATATATATAATGTATATATATATATATATATATATATATATATATATATATATACACATGCTTTCGTTCCCTTTCCTCTTTTACTCCTTTTCTCTTACGCGATATTCCCTTAGCACAACATGCTTGGGGTTGCCTCGGCTTCGCTCGGCCTTCGTCGATCGTACTCGCCAGAGGATCCTCCTCCTCCTCCTCCTCCTCCTCCTCTTCCTTATCCTCCTCCACCTGCATGCATGGCATGCGTGTGTCCAATTCTTTCTCTATATATATTTTATATATGTATGTGTGCATGCGTGTGTGTGTATATATTTGTACATATTCCTACAGTCTACAACCCACCCTCGTATCCCTTCGAAAGAGAACTAAACACTCCGAGTAATTTGATAATTCCATCGTTTCCTTTGGAAATCGTTAATGAAACTCATTACCCGTTCTATACACGACGTACGGTCCTGTATAAAGTACGAGCTCGAGATTCGAGTTAGAGGAAGAGAGAGAGAGAGAGAAAAAGAGAGAAAGAAAGAGAGAGAGAGAGATAGAGATAGAGAGAGAACTGGTTTTCCACCTTGTATCTTACTAACACTATTTACCACTAAATACAGCCGGTCGTATTGCCATTTTACTACTATGTCCAGGTGGTTGGAGAAAAGAAGTACGAAGAAAATTTTTTTTTCAACAAATTCCTTAAACCTTTATATATAGTATATCTTATAGTTGCGTCCATTGTCTCTACGACGAAGGAGATAAAACATTAAAAACGGGGGAGAAGTAGAATGGCGATTGAGAAAATAGGGGAGGTATGCCTAATCGATCCAAAATTATAATATACTTTAAAGAATATCGAATGAGGTTTAAATAAACAGAAGAATAGAAAGAGGAAGGAACTATCGCATTTGAATACGAACATTTTTTTATGAATAATAATGAAACTTCATTGACTTGCTGATACGATTGAAACGAAAATTGTACAAACGATCATATTGTAGTAATTAAAACTAAGTACAAAAAAGAGGAAAAAAAGAATGTATGATTAGTATGGAATATGTGTGTGTGTGTAGAAGACGAAGAAGAAGAATTTATAATGTGAATATTTTTTCGACGGCAAAGTCGAGAGGTTGAGAGAGAGAGAGAGAGAGAGAAAGAGAGAGAAAGAGAGAGAGAGACTCTGAGTGAGTTTGGTTGGGACTATTTTCTTTCTCTCGGGTTTCGGCGTATTCGGAGGTCAGCGGGTCTAGGTAGACGGTTGAAATTCAGGTTTTCGAGCTGGTTAGGCTTGGCAGAGAAGAGAAGAGAAGAGATGAGAAGAGAAGAGGAGAGGAGAGGAGAGAAGAGGCTTGTGCTTTGGCCCTTCGATCCCACTGCTCCTGGCCTCCTCCTGAATACCCCGCCTATACATTCTGGTACAGACACTTCCAAAATTCCTCCCACCGTCCGCCGAACTACTACTCCGCAGAACTGCACAGGCCACCAACCAACCAGCCAGCCAGCCAGCCAACCAGCCAACCAACCAACCAACCAACCAACCAGCCAGCCAGCCAGCCAGCCAGCCAGCCGGCCGTAATAACGAGTTGCTACGCGATCGAGCGTACGTCCGCATAAAAACGGGGGAATGTCCACCTGACATATGCTTTATCTCCTTTCGAGATGGTGCACTATGCGAAATATAATCACCGGACTTCTCTAAAAGAGGGAGAGGAGAACCTGCTTTTCGTCGAGAACATACACTTACTACTTACATATACACGCATCCAATGGTACTGCCCCAATATACACGCACAAGCGCAAACACACGCACACACACACTCAGGTATGAAGGAGAAGACACGCAGCAGGTAAATATTATTCTACGAAAAAATTTGTCAAGTTTTCCAATCGCTTCGTTCTTCACCGTTAAATATTTTCAAGATTCGACGGTACTGTTTTATCACCTTTTTTACCTCCTCCCCTTCCCCTTGTTTCCCTCTTCTTTCTCTATTTCTTTTTTTGTTAAACGATCGATCAGAAATAAATCTCACCCGATAAATATGATATGAATCAAGAGTTGATTCTTGCGATTCTGCCGTCGTCCCTCTCCCTCCTTCTCCTTCCTTCTCCTCCTCTTTCGATCGAAAGGATTTAATTGATATAAGCGAGAGAGGAACAATTTTTCGTCGGATCGACTCGATCCTTATTTTCTTTTCTCTTTTTTTTTTTTTTTTTTAATAGCGCCAACGAAACGCATGAGACTTGGTGTTAATTTGTGTCGTCAAAACAAGAAAAAAAAAAAAAAACACACGAACAGAAAGTTAAAAAGAAAAAGAAAAAAAGAAAGAAAAAAAAAAAAGGAAAAGAAAGAAAAAAATGATCAAAGAGAAAGTTCGTCCAATCGATGATTCAAACTCTACGCGTTGTCGTACGTTCGCAAGTCGAATTGTAAAGTCTATATTTATCTTTTGGAAAAATTTGTGTGTTCCTGTTTCTTTCTTTTTCTTTCTTTCTTTTTTCTTTTTTTATTTTTTTTTTTTATCGACGCCTGTTTTCCTACTTTTTTCTTTCTCCTTCTTTTTTTTCTTTTTTCTTTTTCTTTAAATATTTAAAACGTTATATGATCCGACTGTCGTTATTTATTCCCTTTCGCAACTTTTCTGATGCAACGAAGATTATATTAGACTTTTAATTAAGAAACTGCCTACTAATCAATAACCACAAAGTTCGAATCTAAATATTTAAAGAACGAAGAAAAGCATAATGCAATTCACACACATACACACGTATGTGCGTGTGTTTCCCGCTGTATTCAATATTTTACCGAATGCCTGTGTACTTTTTTTTCACTCGGCTCCGTTTCGCGACTCGTTCGTCAATCGTTCGAGGGCAAAATAGAAAGAAAAGAAAGGAAAAAAAAAAAAAAAAAAAAAAAAAGAAAAGAAAAAAAAAAAAGAAGAAACCAACGACAACAGAACAACAACTAAAAAAGAAAAAAAGCTCCGCAATTTTATAAGACAGATTACCATTACTGCGTTGCGTAGAGCTTCCTTTTTTTTTATTTTGCACCAATGTATGTGTGCGCGCGCGTGTGTGTATGTATACGCGCGCGCGTTTCCGTGTGTTTTTTTTAACGATCGAGTTACGAAAGAGGGAAAAAAGAGGAGAAAAAGGTAACAAATAAAAAAATACACACCCATATATATATATATATATATATATATATATATATATATATATATATATATATATATATGTGAAAGTACGCAAAACCTAACGTGCTCGGATTTTTGTTCCCCCGCCCTCTCCCTCTCCCTCTCCCTCTCTCTCTCTCTCTCTCTCTCTCTCTCTCTCTCTCTCTCTCTCTCTCTCTCTCTCTCTCTCTCTCTCTCTCTCTCTCTACCACGCAACAAACCTCCACCAATCGGCCGAAAAAGACCGAGAGGTCGAATTTATTGGCGGTATCGACGAATGAAAATTATTGCCGAATCAATGGTATAAAAAAAAAAAAAAAAAAAAAAAAAAAAAAAAAAAGAAAAAAGAAAAAAAAGAAAGAAAAAAAGAAAAAGGAAGAAGAAAAAAAAAACGGAAAAAAGGAGAAACAAACAAACAAAAATAAACAAAAAAAGAGGAAGAAAAAAAAAATGAAAAATGAAAGAATAAAGGTAAGAGGAAAAAGAAAAAGTGGAAACGAAAAACAATATGTAGGAAAAAAAATATATATATATATACATACGCACAAGTATGAGGAGAAAAAAAAAAAAAAAAAAAAAAAAAAAAAAAAAAAAAAGAAGAAACAAAAAAAAAGGAAAAAGAAAAAGATTCAAATCTAGTTACGTATATTCGTGCGATGTACGGTGATGGCGATCGATCGATAATAGGTTTCTTCTTCTTCTTCTTCTTCTTCTTCTTATTCTTCTTCTTCTTCTTCTTCTTCTTTTTCTTTTTCAAGGGAGCTTATCGAAGTTTGGCAAGGAGGATCGGCGGAAGCAAAAGAGAGAAAGAAAAAGAAAAAAGAAAAAAGAATAAAAAGAAAATGAAAGGAAAGGAAAGGAACAAAGAAGGAAAAAAGAAAAAAGAGAAGAAAAGAAAGGAAAGGAAAAGAAAAGAAAAGAAAGGAAAAGAAAAGAAAAAAGAAATATATATATATATATATATAAAGAAAAGATCTACAAGCAGGTAGGAAAGATCGAGACGATCTCTTTTCGTTCGTTCGTTCGTTCGTTCGTTTCATTGGTTTTTCGTTCGGAAGCCGCGCAACCCAAGAAATTTGTCTGGTTATTTCCATAGGAAGAAAGTCTAGGTCGTGTTTAAAGGAAGTCGTAGTAAACGGTAAAGGTGTTATTATTATAACGCGAAAGAGAGAGAGAGAGAGAGATAGAGATGGGGGGGAAGGAAGGGAGGGAGAGACGACTCGCCTAACGCGTTCGAGATCCGGCAAATCGGGGATGATGGTCGTTGCCGTTGTCGCGTTGTTGTGCATCGTGTCGACGACTTTTCCGTCCTCCGTCAGATTTATATAGGTAAAGAACCAGGCCAAGCAGCACCGCGAGTTCCACGGATCTCGAACGTTCTCAACACATTGCCGTCCGATAGAGGGAGAAAGAAAGAGATAGAGATAGATAATGAAGAAAATGGGAAAGAGAAAGACAAACGGTAATTCGGAGCTTCCAATATTCTCAATGATCGTCGAATTTGGAATATGATCGCGATCATCGATCATATAGAATACGCATGGTGTAGTTATTAATATAAAGTGTTAAGGAGGACGAATACTACGTGTCATCGCGATCGTCTTCGTCGTCGTCATCGTCTCGTAGGCAAGATTCGGCCGGTAAATCGCGTATTGGTAATTTACTGGGCGGCAATGTGTTAATGGAAAGCCATCACCGCACGTGCCAGAGACCAAGATTCAAGGTACTCAGCTGCGGTAGTTTCATAATCCTCTCCAGGCCATTGGTCGTTATCCTCGTGCATCCGTAGAGATCGATGCACTTAAGGTGCTTCATGCTCTCGGCGATGGTATGAAGTCCCTTGTCCGTCAACCTACTACACTGACCGATATTCAAAGTCTCTAGGTCGTGTAGAGTCTTCGCGATCTTGCATATACCCTCGTCGCTAATCTGACAAGCGGATAACGATAGGGATTTTAGATTGAAGAGACCCTGGGAAATATGTACGAGTGCTTGATCGCCGATTTTGTCGCAAAACGATACGTCCAAGGACGATATCCTACTTCCACCTTCGGCGAGATAGGCCATACCGATGTCCGAGATGTTGTCGCAGGATCTAAGATTGAGTTCACGTAGGCTCGACATTCTCGCTAGATGCTTCACCCCGGAATCGGTGATGCAGACGCAAAAGGAGAGATTTATCGACTTGAGGGTGGTCAAGCCGATCGATACGTGCCTGAGCGCCTCGTCGCTGAGCCTCTGACAATCCTGGAGACTTAGGTGTTCCAACGCGAGATTCCCGTCGGCCGTTTCCCTATTGAGTCCGGCCAAATGGGCGATACCTTGATCGGACACGTGCCAGCAGCTTCGCAAATCTAGCCTTCTCAATCTCTTAAGACCCCACGCGATCAGGAGCAGACCGGTATTGGTTATGTTGCAACAACCGCCGAGCTCCAAGTGTTCGAGATTCTTAAGGTATTGGGCTATCCTGCCGAGGGACGCGTCGGTCACCTGCTTGCAGAGGGAAAGATTGAGTTCGGTCAATGCCGGATATTCTTGGCAGAAGGCATTGGTCAGGCCGGAATCGGTGATGTTGTAACAACCGGATAGATTGAGCGCCTCGAGATTTGGTACGCCCTTCAATACGTCGCTGAGGCCTCTCCTCAAGGACAACACTTGTACCTTTTTAACTCCTCTCCTTACAAGGCTGGCGAACAACGCCGGTGCCTGTTTCCTCAGGTGTAACCTAGCCTCGACCCCTCGCCAGACCGATCGGTAATAAGCGGCGTCTCTCCATGCGGTGCACACCTGTGCCGCCCTACCCTTGTCCCTAACATCCAAGTAACTAAAGATCAACGCCAATATCTCCGGATAGAGGGAGGATATATGCGTGCTGGCCGAGGCGACGTTACGCGGTACGTGAGGCAGCTGTCTCGAGGATATACCTTGAACGTACGCCGGCAAACTGGTCGCCCCGCTATTGTAATGCGGCGCGCTCGACGAGTTATGGAGTATCGCCTGGCTCGTTTGGCTCTGAGCGCTCGGTATCGCCAAGTGCGGCTGATGCAAATGATAAAAGTGACCGGGACGATGCAACAGCGTCGTGCCGCGGCTCGGCGTTAATGCCGGAAGTTCCGTCATCAACAGCTGACTTTCCTCCATCTTGCCAATCGCGCTACGCGCTTCCTCCGAGCGAACTTTCTTTCGCTCCACCTCCTCCTCCTTCTCCTCCTCCTCCTCCTCTTCCTCGGCTTCTGCCTCCCCCGCCAGCCCCGTCGTCGCCACTGCCGCCGACACGGCCAGCTCTCCTACCACCCCTCCCCCGCCCACTCCTCCTCCTCCTCCTCCTCCTACCAGGCCACCTCCCCCACCTCCTCCGCCTCCCACACCACCTCCTCTCTTTCTTTTCTCTCCTTCCAGCGCCTCGCTCCTCCACCGATCTTCTCTACGCGTATACATATATCTGCGTACTTCCTTCGCCGCCGTACATATATGCCGCGACACACACGCGCACGCACTTACGACGCACACGCGCGGCCCCACCGTGCTAAGTAGAGTTCA
>NC_062191.1:1075000-1095000 GCF_912470025.1 Vespa velutina | reverse complement strand
AGGCACCTGTTATCGATTTGGTTAAAGCGGTATGTCTCATAATTTTCTTTTTCTCTTCTTACATACACACACATGCGTATACGTATATATATATATATATATATATGTATGCATGAATTGTTTAGATTTCTTTCTTACGAGATTTTGTTTTTTTTTTCTTTTTTTATAGGGATATTACAAACTCTTGGGAAAAGGTCGTCTGCCTAAACAACCTGTTATCGTAAAGGCTAAATTCTTCAGTAAATTGGCAGAAGATAAGATCAAGGCAGTCGGTGGTGCATGCATTCTTTCCGCTTAAGTTATATGTACGTATATTCTTTTTTTTCTTTTTTTTTTCTTCATTTATTACGAGCTATATATGTTTGTTTTGTCGAATAAGTCAATATTATGATGATAATACGAACGGGCGGACTTAAGAGTGCGTACAACACTTGAAATAATGTAGATTGTTCTTTACTGATATACTTTTGTTTATTAACGATTGATTAAGATCCAATATTATTTCAAAAATGTTTAACAAAAATGTGTGTATTTATTTCAGGTGACTTGGTGGGTGGGTGTGGGGAGTGGAGGGAAGGGCAGCGGGAATTCTCGATGCGCGCACTTCGACTGTGTACATAATGTTCTTAATAAAATCTAAGAAATCTAATTATAAAATAATTTATTTTCCTTTTAAGCGTTCATTTTTTTTATTACTATTATTTATTTATAAAAACTTATTTAAAAAGTTATTTCTTTTAATTAAAAAATTAAGCTATATGAGGCGGAGGAGGTGGAATTTGCATTCCCGATGCCAACAATGCAGGAGGAGGTGGAACTGGATTGAACATTGGAGGTCTAGGGGGAGGAGGTACAGGTACCATCGGTGGTAATCCAGGTCGGATTAATGGTACTGGAGGTGGCGGAACTTTGCCAACGGATGGCTTTTCGTTCTTAAATGCAAATTGTAAAAAGAATTGTTTGGTATCTTTGTTCCAATGAGTCCAAAATTTTCCTTCTGCTTTTTCTACTTCTCTGCTTGGCACCTGTTATTACAACATTATTATTATTATAAAACTTGTAACAAAAAAGAGAGACAAGAGACTGTAATAAAAGAGATAATATTAAGCGTGTTTATTACCTTAAAAGCAATCGTTTCATAGGGCTCTGCAGCAAATAATAAATATTGCCACTTGCGGTCTGGCGGTTCAACTCTTTGTTCATAAGCAGACATGAATCTATGACGAGGAATGACATTGTCTGCAACCTCAGGATAATCAACTTGAAACAAGAGACTTTGCTGTCCTGATTCTGGATCTCTTTGTTTGGTCACCCTGTAACCAGGTCGTCCAATTTTAACAAACTTTTTAGGTTCAACTCTTGGCTTTTCCGGTGCAAGAGTTTGGGGTGCTTCCTTTGCCTCTTTGGCTGCTCTTCTTGCTAAATTAGCTTGATGTTTCTTTCCTTGAGTATGAGCCAAATAACTTCCTTCGTTGTTGTGCAACGTAAGACAAAGTTTACACTCGTAAGAGCCTAAATGATTTTTCATAAAATACGGATCTTTGTTGAGATCGATGGTTTCTAAAGCTAATTGCCTTAACCTCTCTCGTCGATCTCTGTTACTCTCCGACCATGATGCTACACCACCACCTCCTGTTTTTCCACCGGGTCGATTTTGGAAATCCATGATGAATGTTTCTTAAAAACTTAAAAATACGAGTTAAAAAGTTTCACCAAGCTTTTACTTCTTATTTCATTCGAAAAACTTTTCCTTCCTTCGGACGAGACTTTATGGCTTCACTCATTACTCATGGTTACCAACATTATATGTAACTCGTTTATAAAGTTATCAAATATAGTTTTCCTTCGCGTTTTCTCTTGTCCCTTTAAGTTAAAAGCTCGTCAATCAATATACGTCAATTAATATTTACGAATAATTGATTATGAATAATTTATTTCAATCTATTACATCTTTTTTATTCAATCGAGTCTTTTCGTTATTCTCTGTAGATAAAGAAAATATCTCTTTTATCATATATAACAAAGGGTAATATTATTTAGATGGCACCACCATACCGTATAGGTACGTACGTATATAAAACATTGGACAAAATCTGCTAGGGGAATGGCTGACCATCGAGTGTTAAGACAGCAGCGCCATATTCCCTAGATTTGGTTGAATCATCCCTTCCGGGAAATGAATTAACAATGGTATAATTATCTTTTGTATTTATGATTTTCTTTTTTTTTTTTTTTATCACTTTGTCATTTCATTCTTATAATATATGTTTAATAAACATTTAAATAAATTGTTCAAATGAATTATTTAATTAATGTTTCTTTATAATCACATAATGTTTTTTTATTAAATTTTGTCTTTGAAAGTTTCTAATTTTTTTTTATCACTTTTTAATATTATTTATCGACTACCATTCGATACGAATTTTTTATCACAGACATTATGTACGTATGTAATGTAAATAAATGTAACAGATATATATATATATATATATATATATATATACACACATATTATATAAGAAGATATTTAGCAGATGAAGCAGTAAAGATGGATGCCAAAGGTAGTTGGTATTAACTACTTCAGCCATCGGTATTGGCACACGCGAGTAGGGAAAATATATTCGCCGTTAGGATTCATGAATATTTAAGTAGGATGTGGGGGAAACCGAATCGTAATTGTACTTGCTGGTATTTGGTATTTTCGATTTCGAGTTGCTACCTACATATAAACGCGTACGTATGTAACTAAGTAAATACATACGTACATGTGTGCGAACGTAGAATTCGAATTTCGTCTTAGTAGTTTCCAATTTCCAACATTCAATTTCATATTATAAAAGTTAATATTATCTACGAAATAAAAAAAAAAAAAAAAAAAAAACAAAAAAGACAAAAAAGAAACAAAAGAAAAAAACAAAACAAAAAAAAAAAGAGAAAATTAAAGAAGTACAAATAGAGAAAGAAATAATAAAAAAAGAAAAAAAGAAAGAACACACTGTCGTTCGTATTGAATAAAAAAAATAAAAGGAAAAAATAAGAGAGAAGCATCGTTTGCGGGCTAATGAAAAATTCGATTAGAAGAATTCAAATGGAATTATAAAAATGACGATTGCGGAGAATTTAAATCCATTGAAAATTAGCAAGGTTCACACATTAACATCGTTTCGTGAGGGAAATTTTTTTGAAAGAACGGCATTAGCTCGATAGTCGTTGGTAAATCGCGTTTATAGTATATGCTTTTATGAAGTGCGCTCTGCACGTATTCGCTCACCTTTGGATATTCTAGAAGGTACGTTTCTTTCCTATTCATGGGGCCTGTGAAGAAAAAGTAGAAAATAGAAGATGGAAAGGTGAGAGCGTAAGGGCAACGTAAGAAATGGAAGGGAATTGAAAAGAGAGAGAGAGAGAGAGAGAGAGAGAGAGGGAGAGAGGAAGCATCGTTTGAGTTGAAAAAGATAGAAAGAGAGAAAAGACGAGGATGCTTCGAGACAGCATCGATTTTTAAACTTGTTCAGCCGTATATGGGAGGGGTAAAGGGCGCCCCTTCAGAATTTGTCCGATTGAAAATTTATCCGACGCGCACAGTATACCAAGTCGATCGTATTTTCTTTTTTCTTTTTCTTTTTTTTTGTCATGTTCTTTCTCTCTCTCTCTCTCTCTCTCTCTCTCTCTTTCTTTTTTCTATTCCTTTTCCTTAGGTCTTTCTTCTCGTTCTCTTTCTTCTTCATCTTCTTTCTCCACCTTCATCGTTCTTATTCGTTTACTTTGTCGTATCTCTCCAAGATTTTTCTTTCAAAGCCTATCTTTGCTCTTTCCTTTTCTCTCTCTCTCTCTCTCTCTCTGTCTGTCTGTCTGTCTGTCTCTCTCTTTCTCTTTCTCTCTCTCTCTCTCTCTCTCTCTATTTCTCTCTTTCTCTTTCTATCTCTTTCTTTCTCATACTATCTATCAAGCACGCAACTCTTAGCTCGTTAATAATTCCTACGAGTAGCTAGAGATGGTATGAGGGATAGAGAGAGACAGAGAGAGAGAGAGAGAGAGAGAGAGAGAGAGAGCAAGAATGAGTGAGAAAGAAAGAGAACATGCCTCATCCTTCGGATTGCTATACATTATTTTACACTTTGGAAAATTTCAAGAAAAGTCGAACGAGAAACGAAGGAACTTTGATTGCGGAAACTTAAGAAATTTTCGTCGGCCTGGACGTTTTAGCGGCTTGCTCACAGAAAGAGTGAGAGAGAGAGAATAAAGTAATCCGAAAAACTAACTCGGACGGCTTAGGAATATTTAAAGACTACTGAATACATCATTGATGAGTTAGGCACCTTCTCGAGATTATTCGGCTAATTGCAACAATCTATATGTAGAGAGAAAGAGAGAAAGAGAGAGGGAGAGAGAGAGAGAGAGAGGGAGAGAGAGGGAGAGAGAGAGAGAGAGAGAGATAGGAATAGAGACAATTCGATCAAAATATCTAAATGGTTTACGATCGAAAAAAACATTTTATTGACACGATTAACGATGAATATGATCACTCGATCATTAGTACAAAGAGAAAGAAAAAAGAAATAAAGTAGGATCGAGATATTTGATTTGGTTACTCGTAAATCGTGTAAACTTTCGAAAAGAGAAAAAAAAAGATAAAGGGGATCATTAATCGAAGAAAACTTTTTGTTTCTTTAATTCGATCGACGATACACTAACGATAAGAGGCTTCTAAGATATAGTAAAAGAAGAAGAAGAAGTTTTGTCTCTCATAATTGTTCGTCTTCTATCCCATAGGATTCTCTTATATGTATCATCATATCATAAATCAATCCCCGCGTATCTGTTTTTTTTCTCTTCTCTTCTTTTTATTATTTTTTTTATCCTTTTTATTTATTTTTTTTTTCCGTTTTTAAAGATATAAATCTCACCTCTCAAGCTTTCGCATTCCTATGATCGTCACTGTCTCGCTTCGAAGAATTACCCCAAGGTCGTGGACCGAACAGGCCCTCGATAAAAATGTAAAAGCGTTCCCTCGGGATCGTTTGGATAAACATAGGAATAAAATAGCCCGAGTTCTCTCGTAGAGAATTTCTTTCGAACTTTGCCGGATTTTTCGAATTTTCTTTTTTTTTTTTTTTTTCCTTTTTTTGTTTTTACTTTTCAGATATTTATTGATATCCATGCGCTTATCTAAAATAGATAACAATAATATTAATTGTCCAATTGATCTGAATAGAAGATATTACGAAAGAATCTTGTCAAATATAATTTCGATAAAATCGATGTGACGGATCTGAATTAGCCATTGTATTATTTAATAAAATCAGATATTAGATATAAAAATCATCTCGAATAAAATAGGTTGAGTTTTCTCGAAAAGGATTTAGTTCGTACTTTGTCGGGTTTTTAATAATTTTCTTTTCTTTTTTCTTTTTTTCCTTTTTTCTTCGAGATATCTACGAATACTCATACATTTACACGAATAATTTATCACGACTACTCAAATGCTTTTAATAAAATTTCATCTAATAATAACAATCATTTTAATTGTCCTATTGATCTGCATTAATGATATTACAAAAGAATCTTGTTAAATATAATTCGACAAAATCGATTGTCTATCGTCCCGCTGGACCCGATAGACTCGAAAAGCCATTGAACTATTTAATAGAACAAGAAATTAGATGTGAAAATCGCGTCTCGCTCGAGGATAGATACTGTGATTAAAAAAGGAAAAGAAAAGAAAGGAGAAAGAAAAAAAAGAAGACAGAAAAGAAAGAAAAAAGAAATGAGAAAAAGCAGTAGAAAAAAGATTAGTAGTCGAGGGATGGGAGAAGGAGGAGGAGGAGTTGGTTGAGAGGTAGTGCGCGTGATGTGTGTGTGTGTGTGTGTGTGTGTGTGTGGAGAAAAAAAGCTACCGGTTAATCCCAGTCTCGATAGAAATTTAATAGCCGGCGATCGGATTCTTCTTCGAATGGTCCGAACTTTTCAGTGATGGTGACGGTAGCGATAGTTTGTGTGTAGTAGTAGTAGTAGTAGTGATGATGGCGATGGTGATGGTGGTGGTAGTGATGGCGATGGTGGGGTTGCGGTCGTTTGGCAATCCATTCGGCTAGGAAGGGCACACCCTCGTCCAGAACCTGATCGGACTACCTATCTATTCCTACCTTCTGTTCTATCTCACAATCTAGAACTCTCGTACCTTCTCTCTGATATCCTCTCAAGCTAGCTCACTCCAAACCCTCACCCCTTTGTACCCTCCCACATTCGCCCACTCACCCCACCATCAGTAGCAGCAACCTTACACGATGGTCGCGGGAAACCACGTTCTGGCATGACTCCAAATTGCGTGCGAAATGATCAGAGGTAGATGAGGCCGTGGTATTGGAGTTCGAGGGGCGTGTGTAAGCCTTATAGCCTACTCAACCAATATACCTAGCTATCGAATCTACAGGGTGTCGTGAAATTATCTATCAAATATGTTGTTAATCAAAAATGATTCCTTCGTAAGAAGGAAAACAAGGACTATCCAGTTTTTGCTCTAACTTTGTTTCCTTCTGAATTTATCTTTCGACGTGCCGTTAAGGTTTCTTTTGACGAGAGATCTAGAGAGAGAGAGAGAGAGAGAGAGAGAGACATAGGTGAGATCGGGACACGTGTTGCGTCACCTCGTCGGCTCCCTACCTCTTGGAACTCGGTTATAACGAGCGAGAAACTAACGTCTCCTACCGTACACGCTCTACTTGTCTTCTTCCAATATTTATCCTAAACTTTTACGCTGTCTCTGTCCCTCTTTTTCTGTCTTCCTCGTTCTCTCGTTTCGTTCCTCTTTCTCTTTCTCTCTGCCTCTCTCTCTCTCTCTTTCTCTCTCTCTCTCTCTCTCTCTCTCTCACTCTATCTCAAAGTAAATCGTTACTGCGTCCGTCCAGGTTCTAGTGGTGCATCGATCGTCCAAGAAACGGAATTTCTTCCTGTAAAAGCCGTTCTTATTAATTTTTCTTTAAAATTCCTCTTTAACGCGCGTCGAATACCGCGTACGACGGTATAATTAGTTCCTCCGTATAACTTTGATATATATATATATATATATATTTGTTTAAATACTTTTGTAAAGTATTTGTAAAGTATTTGTAAAGTATCATAAATAGCGTTCTGGTACTTGATTTATTAACACTCAGTTATAAGGGAATTATATGATATAGTAAAATGTTTTAGTTTCGAAGGGATGTGTTTGCGAAAAAGAAAAAATAGAGATAAAAATCGAAAGAGTAATTAGCCGTGTATATAGTCAATGAAATAAAATATTTTTGGAAATATTTCAATAGATATAATAATTCGATATATAGACGTTCTTAATTTGACGTTGAACTTTCAAAGATATTGAGAACTCAATGTGATTCTAAATGGACGTACCTTGGTATTTACGTACCGCGTACTTATTAGATAAGTAAATAGAAAATACATAGACACAGTAACATACACGAATCTATATATGCATCTATATATATACTTATGTATGTATGTATGTATGTATGTACGTATATACGTAAGTATAAGTATATATATATATATATGTACACGCCGCTTTGTGTCGATTCGAGAACACGTATCCGATCTTCTCTCGTAGATATGTGTATGTATGTATGTATGTACATTCGTTTATATACATACGTTTGCGCATGATTATTGTGACAATTTCATTTCGTAACGTCCCATAGGACGGGCAATGACTTCGTACCCCGAAACGATCCCGGGTTCCTCCGTGCTCCTGGTGCTTTTAATGCACCACTATCAGGGTGACCAGCGTCACTACGTTCGGTAAATTTCCCTTCGGGATATGTTTCGCGAATACCGAAAATCCATTTGCTATCTAAATTTCGTCTCGTCCATTCCGATCTCTTCGTTAAAGCTTTGACCTTAAATCAAAAAAAAAAAAAAAAAAGAAAAAAAAAAGAAAAAAAAAAAAGAAAAAAAAAGAAAGAAAGAAAAGAAAGAAAAAACCAAGAAAAGGAAGAAATTAAGAAGAGAAAAACAGATCGATTTAATCGACGACCTTTATAAATTTTCATTAAGATCGATGAAGGAACTCTACTTCTTTAATTCTTCTCTCTCTCTCTCTTTTTCTTTTTTTTTTTTTTCTTACAAACTTTTTTCGATTCGTAAATACGAAGAACCATCGGAGAAATATATTCGCAAGAACGTTCGATCACGAAAATTCAACGATTAATATATGGATATAATATAATGGAATAAAATAATTTTATTGTGGATATTTAAAATGCAGTAAGGAAAGAAAAAGAAAGAAAAAAAGATAGAAAGATAGAAATCTCTCTTCGCGATGGTCGAAAGAACGGACATTTTTCTATGATACTCGAGAGGCCAACGAGGCCTCCGGATTGATGAATTCGACGCTAGAAGAAGTTTCTCCTCTGTCGGGCACCCGTTCCTCTCTACTCTCTCACCTCTTTTCAACTAGCTTTGATCGACGTAACTTCAAAGCGAACGTGCTCGCTGTCTCATTTCAATTCTGTTTTACTTCGCCCGCATATCGATATCCTTTGTTTTTCGTCCTCCATCGTCTGGCCCGAACAGCGCCCCTTTTCTGAGATGAATTTTCTGTTCAAAGACACGATAGAGATGGATGGATCAATGGACGGACGGACGAATGGATTTATAAGCTTCGAAAAGAAGAGAAAAAAGAAGAGAAAGAAAAAGGAAAAAAAAAAGAAAGAAAACGAAAACGAAAGAAAAGAGCAAGGCAAGTGAAACGAAGGCCTCTCTCTTTCTCTCTCTCTCTCTCTCTGTTAATCCGAATTTTTGGCGTCTCAAAGTATCCGCGAGTGAAAATCGAGTGAAGCGGAGAGACGAGCGAAAGGCTAATGGCGTTGGTGGTGAGGGCGAGAGAGACGGAGAGGAGTGGCCGTTATACTAATTTGGTGGGTGCTCGTTAACGACCCCTTTGAGGTCATAAGTTTTGCCGGTCGGTTCGCTCGCTCACACACAAGAGCGAGAGAAAGAGAGAGAGATAGAGAGATAGATAGATAGATAGATAGATAGATAGGTAGATAGATAGACAGAGAGAGAGAGAGAGAGAGAGAGAGAGAGAGAGAGAGAGAGAAAGGAAAGGAGAGAGTGCGAGAGAGAACGATATAAAATGCGATAGAACGAGAACGGGAAAGGAGGGAGAGAGAGAGAGAGAGAGTGAAGGGTGAAAACGTGTGTGCGCGTTTCGCGGGACATACTCGATGTCCTTTTCATCCCCCTACTACGTAGTTACCGGCCGGTAGAGCGCACTCTGCTAATCGCGATCGCGTTCGGCTAAAATTCGCCAAGTTTCGTACATTTCCGTGAAAAGCGCGCCGGATCGACGGACAAAGTCGCGCAAGCTCTGTCGCGCATGCTCAATGAAAATCTGCGCGCCGCTTGAGCGTCGAACTCACCCTCTTTTTCTCTCTGTCCCTCTCTCTCTCCTTCTCTATCATCCTATCTCTCTCTCTCTCTCTCTCTCTCTCGCTCTCTTCATCACTCTTCTCCCCTACCTCTTCCACCATTCCAAAACCCCCTACCACTTTCATACCTCCCACTAAAATTTCCTAAGAGAAATGGTGGGGATGAGAAACGTGCTTGTCACGGATGCACTCGGCAAAGAGACGACGGAGAAACGCTTCAGTAAGCGCCGCGAGCTCGACGTGGTTGGACGTTTTGCTCTCGGTTCTCTTTTCGAATATCATTTTAATACGAGTTTATATCCCATTCTGTTCGTCGTTCTTCTATTTGATCTTTTTTTTTCTCTCTCTCTTTCCTTCTCTCTTTCTCTCTCTCTTTCTGTCTGTCTCTCTCTCTCTCTTTCCCTCTCTTTCTTTCTCTCTCTCTCTCTCTCTCTTTTACTTTTCTTTATTTTTCTTATTCTTATTTTTTTCTTCCTTTTTCTTCTTTCCTCTTTCTTATCTTCTTTTATGCGGTTCATGTTTTATCCGTTGCTTTCGAATCTACGTTTGAAACAGTTAGAATTTTTATTTTTTTGTTACTTATTTTTATCTTCTCTCTTATTTATTTCGTTTAATTTAATTTAATTTAATTTAATTTAATTTTATTTCATATCATTGTATTTATTTTTATTTTCCTTTAATTTATTTTATTTTATTTTATTTCGTTTTACTTTATTTTATTATCTTCCTATTTTTTTATTTTCTCTTTCATTCTTAATAAATAATTCCTAGTGTTACGAATTTACGCGCGTGAAAAATTATCGATCGATCTTATCGATCCTATTGTCGATATTATTAATGAAATCGATCCGTGAACGTTGCGAACTCCTTTATATTTGGGTAATTGATTCGAAGTAAAGCAAAAAAGAAAACAAGAAAAGAAAAAAGTTCAGAGAAAAAGAAATAATGAATAAATAAAAAAGTTTTTTTAAAAAGAAAAAGAAGAAGAAGAAGAAGAAGAAGGAAAGGGAACAAAAAGAAGAAGAAGAAGAAGAAGAAGAAGAAGAAGAAGAAGAAGAAGAAGAAGAAAGGAAAAAAAAAGGCAGAAGGAATTAAGAGAGATATGAGAAAGTGTTTTATAGTGGTAAGCCGAACGAAAAGGATCGTGAAAGAAGAGTCGAGTTAAAGGAAAGTAAAGGATTGAAGATAAAAAAAGAAATAAGGATTTGATATAAAGTAGAAGAGAGAGAAAGAGAGAGAGAGAGAGAGAGAGAGTGAGAAAGGGAGGGAGAGATAGAAAGAGAGATAGAAAGAGAGAGAGAGAGAGAGAGAAAGAGAAAGAGGGATAGAGAAAATCGACTCTAGATCTCTTCTCTTGGAAGTTGCACGGGCTTATCCGTAGAAAGATATAGAGCCTGGAGAATCGGTTTACGATAGAAGGATTCCTCGGAAAGAGATCGAAGCCGATTAACGCGATCGTCTGTAATTAGCGATCGTAAAGGCTCCACTCGGGTGTTCTGAATCTGCTTTCGTGACCGATCGTTTCCTACGAGAAAAGGTGGGCGACCGAGTCGAGGAGGGAGGAATAGTTCACAGTTCGAGAGGGGGCGAGGGAGGAGAGGAGGGAGAAGGAGAACAAAAAGAAAGAAAAAAAAAAAAAAGAAAAGAAAAAAATCGAAAGAGAAAGAGATCAAAAGTACAGTGAATTTGGAGTTTGGAAGGTGTGAGAACTATCTGATTCGATCTGATCGAAGTTCAAAGAAGGCCATTGCGAACCCCTTTCTAACGAATTACAAGCGTCTTCGTCGCTGCCAACCCCGCCGCCACCATCACCCCTGTCGATCTCGTTCGCCGCTGTTCGTCCCCCGTGAATCGAACAATCGATGGTTTTCAAACGCAAACTTTAAGAAGATGCATCATTTGCAAGGAAAAAAGTGAGAACTCCGTTCAGTGTTCCCCTTTCTTTCACTGATCCTCTCTTTTTTTCTTTTCCATTCTTTTTTTTTTTTTTTTTTCCTTTCCCATCCTTCCCGGACGATTTCCGCGACGCGACGCAAAGCAAAGCGACGATTATTACAGTTCACCTTAAATCGTCGTTTATCTGCGTTTATCTGCGAATCTCGCCATTCTTTTGATATCGTGATATTCATCGTCAAGAAAAGGAGTTGCCGATAGAGGAAGAACAAAGATGTGCCCTAGCCGTTCCCTTCTACTTTTTTACGTCCTCGGTGTCTTCTTGATCATAAACGGTAAGTTGATTTCTTTCTTTTGCCTTTTTTTTTCTATTTTTTCTCTCTTTTTTTTTTTTTTTTTTTTTTTTTTTTTTTTTTTTTTAGGCACTCTTCTTCCCTTTTTCTCTTTTACCCTTTTTTGTTTTTTCTTTTCCTCTTTTTTCTCTCGTCCCTTCCCAATCCGACGATTAAACTTGAAATATTATTAATGGATAATATTTTTTATATCGTCAAATGCGTACACGTCCACGTTATGATCATTTTCTCGTTGTTCGATATTCCTACTAGAAAGGTATATATATATATATATGTAAAAAAAGAAAAGAAAGAAATAAAAAAAGAATTCTCTCTCTCTTTCTTTTCATCGCTTTTCGTGTCACTCTTCCCCTCTCTCTCTCTCTCTCTCTCTTTCTCTTTCTCCCTCTCTGTTTCTCTTTCTCTGTCTCTCTGTCTCTCGATGGACGAGTGCCATGGAGAGCAACCGAAAGAGGGGTTGGAAAATGGTGCAAAAAGCTGAACGGCGACTACGCGGGAACACGTCGGTTTTATACGTCGACAGTTTTTACGGGCGCGTTGCCGCGTGTCAGCGGTCGTAATCTACGTGTTGAAATCGAGGATGATGGAGAGAGATCGACGAAAAAGTCGAGGGAGAAAAAGGGCGGGAACAGAGAGAGGGAGAGAGAGAGAGAGAGAGAGAGAGAGAGAGAGAAAGAGGATAGGTTGTATACATTGAAGAAGGACAGAAAGTGAGGACACTAGATTTCCTTTAGTGGGAGGACTAGGGACAGGAGTAAAAATGAAATAAAGGAAAAACAACAAATACGAAAGACAATACACACACACACACACACACACAAACATACATACACACACGTAGAAACAAAATAGGAAGAAGTGCAAGAGAAATGTAATAAAAAAAAAAAAGTAATGGGATCCAAAGATGTTAAACATTGTGCATAATTGTGGCTTTCGATTGGAGAAGTAATGAAGTAGTAATAAAAATATCGGACAAAAGAAATGGCAATTTTTGTTTAGCGTTTGGAAAGTTTGACAATGGAACAATGCAATAATGCCAAAAGAATGGTTTGGAAAAATTCAAAAGAGGGAATATGCACTGGATATTCATTTAGCTCATTCGTTTTTTTCTATGTTACGCAATTTTTTTCTTTCATCAAATTCTTTCTCCAATTTCGAGGGTCAACTTGTATTTGATTATAATTGAAAGTTAAACTTTTCAATTGTCAAGAATTGTTTCTATAAAAAATGTTGGACCTTCATTATATTATTACAAAGGAATGCGCTATCCGGATAAGATTTAATTTCTTATTAATCTGTTAAAATGATGATATTATTCTAACTGTTTTATTTTAATTTTTTTTTCTTTTTTTCTCTTTTTTTTTTTTTTTTATTTGCTAAAGTCGCAATCGTGAAAAAGAAAAGCTCATCGATTCTATCGATCGTGAAAGAATATTAATCGTATTAATGGTCTAGCTTACATATTATAATCTCCAAGTAAATAATCGATATGAACGAGTTACGAGTTACGAGTTATATCAATGAATTGTGGAAGTTTTTATTTAACGTTAATGGGATCGAAATGAAGAACAATTTATGAACATTCGAACTTACAGGTTGAATGGCGAAATTTTGCCACTTTTTTTGTCTTTTTTATCTACTTTCTAATAATTTTTCTCACTCTTTTTCTCTTTTTTTCCTTTTCTCTTCTATTTTTTTTTCCCTCTTTTTTGTCGACCAACTTTTTTTTTTGCCAGCGAAATTTCGCATGAGAATCACTCGAGGTTAAACGTATCGAAAAATGTTCGCATTTTTCGTCGTTTACACGACGACGAAATTTTCCGTCCGTTCGACTCGTTGCTCTCTTTTTTATTTATTTTTTTTCCCACTTTTTTTTTTATTTCCTGTTTTGAATTTCTTTTTTTTTTACTTTTTTCTTTTTTTTTTTAGTCTTTTTTATTACATACACGGCAATTAATTTCGTTCTTAATATTGTCCCCGTTGCAAAGATTATTCACCCACGATGAAAAGTAAGACGCTAAAAGCGGCGTTTCGTTGAAAGCGAAAGACCAACTCGTACCTTTAGATTTATCTGCAACGTGTTGCGTCCTTGCTTTATGCAATAATCGACGCAACGTTCAACGAATAAACTGAACGAACTGAACTGAACTGAACGAGCGAACGAACGAACGAACGAATGGACGAACGAACGAATGAACGAACGAACGAATGTATGAACTATGCATTTACCAAATTGCATACGAGTTTTCAACGATCCTACTGTATAATAATAATACTAATAATAATAATAATAATAATAATGATAATAATAATAATTATTATTATTATTGTTGTTATTGTTATTATTATTATATTCTAATTATTATTACTATTTGATACCAGCTCGATGAGTTTTATATACCGTTCCACCCTTCGAGTCCCCCTTCTCTGACCTTTTTCTACCCCCTTACGGGATATCGAGCGGAAATTAGCATTTTAGATACATACGGAATGAGTTTCGGCCGATTGTATACGCGTTAGCCCATCCTATAAACGACGAACAACATCACGATAGGTAGGAGGTACGTGCTAATTTAAATATGCCTCTTGCACGTTAATTAACGTGTATACCGAGCGAGGAGAGGGAGGATAGATAGGAGAAGGGAGGTGGAAAGCTTTTATTAAATTCGTAAAAGGTAAATATCGCTATATATACATATATATATATAAGAGAAAATGAAAGTACATTCGATTTTAATAATGAACATCTATGTCTATGTGTATCAATTTTCATTAGGTAGATAGGTAAGTGTACGCTAAGAAATGATTGGA
Organism: Vespa velutina; assembly: GCF_912470025.1. Taxonomy (NCBI): domain Eukaryota; kingdom Metazoa; phylum Arthropoda; class Insecta; order Hymenoptera; family Vespidae; genus Vespa; species Vespa velutina. The sequence goes on along the minus strand of NC_062191.1, from coordinate 1,080,515 downwards.
AAAAATTGATCGATAGAAATGATCGATCATTATCTTTGAGAAAAAAAAATGTTGTAATTGTCAAAAAGGTATTCTTTCTATTTGTCTGTCTCTCTCTCTCTCTCTCTCTTTCTCTCTCTTTGTTTCTTTATTTCTATTTATCTCTTTTTTATTTTTTTGTTTTTTCGAGATACTATTCGTTCGATTCGCGAAACGTGAAAAATGGCGGCAGAAAGGAGCACAAGCAGCACATTTTCGATGTTAGTAAAACGTATACGTAGTAGGATACATAGCTGGCAAAATGCGCTCGTACAAACATCCCTGGGCTGGACGAGGATCGGGTCAATGGGCATAAAATGAGCGCTTATTGCCAACAAAAGCTTCGCACGATCACTGTTGGAAATTGACTTGTCCGCGTTTCATACTGAGTCCACTGGAGAGATTTCGAGAGGAACGGTATCGAAAAGGTATTCTGTACCCTCTTTCTCCCTCCCCCTCCCCCTACTGTCCTATAACCTGTTCCCACACCTTCTATTCTCTCCCACTCTTTCTCGCTTGCCATCATTACCACCACCATCACCACCACCATCACCACCACCACCACCATACCGTTCGTTAAAACTAACTGCTATGTCTCGATTCCAATGAAAGCTCGTATAGTCGATTGTCCTAATCGACGATTATTTCATTTACTAATCCCGAATGAGAAAATCAGTCGACTGGAAGAGACTAATGTTTTGTATATACAACGCGATATTATCCTTTTATCGTTTCATTCATTTATTTAGTTATTTCTTTTGTTATCTTTGTTTACTTTTGTTATCTTATATTTACGCCTTATATGCGATAATATCCATGTATATACATCCTCTGATTACATTTTTATTTCTATTTGTTTTGTTTATATATATATATATATATATATATATATATATATATATGTCATTCTTATTCCATTTCAATTTAATAATTGGCGAAACAATTTGCATGCAATTTTTTTTCTTCTTCCTTTTTTTCCTTTCTCTATAATTACGCAAATAATTTCTATTGATTTTGCACAATTTATTTATAATTGAAGATCTGTCAACTGATTATTAAAACAAATTATATATATATATATATATATATATATACATATATACGCAGGGAAAACGCTAATTATATTAATAAATCATTTTTGAAAATCATAAATTGCGAATATTTAATTATAAAAAAAAAAGAAGAAAGGAAAAGGAAAATAATAAATAATTAGAATTTTATTTGTTTTTGAGAATGATTTACGTCGGGATCAATATATGCGAGGGTCATTAAAATCAAATAGATCTTCCTCGATCGATTCTTAACTATAGAACGAAGCCGGTATACCCTACTGTCTACGATTCCCGCGAGTTACAAGGGCTGTTGTCGCTAATAGCGGGTAGGATGCTAACGAGGATGAGTCTCGAATATGTATACGATACACACACGATTAACGTACGAGTCTTCTTTAATAGCTACGTGTTGGACTATGGTGCGACGTACCGTCAATCACTATGATTGAAAGTTCGGACGAACGGCGAATAACAATTCGTCTAAAATGACTGACGGCCCTTTACACAACAGCTCGCCAACGCAATCTTCCCTTTTGTCGATATCGCTAACGCGTGTAGTAATAGCATGATGTCCTACGATAGCAAACTGTTCTTTTTCTTTTATTTATATTTTTTTTTTTTTTATTATTTCCTTAATACTCTATTTCTCTATCTATCTCTAATTTTCTATGTATGTGTATATATATATATATATATATATATATTTAGAGAAATGTTTTATAATTAAATATTGCAAAATTGTCTTTTTTATTTTTATTTCTTTTTATTTAATTATTCCTATCTCTTTCTCTTTTTCTAATTTTCTATATATCAGGTTAGAAAATAAATAACGTCGAAATTTTCAATATTTTATATCTAAATAAACGACACTGCATTCGATAATTTTTTTTTTTTATTAAAAATTTTTATTGAAAAATAACTCATTGGTCAAGTTATTACTATAGACCAAATCAAATACAATATTATTGTATAATATATTACACAATATAGTGTTGTTTATTTACATATGTACGTATAATATGCTAAAAATTTTGACTTAACTTATTTTTTGCTAACTAATCTAGAGAGAGAGAGAGATAGAGGAAATAAGTATATATATATATATATATATATATATATATATGTGTGTGTGTGTATGTGTGTGTCATAGTTAAATATTATAAACAATTATAATTATTTAGTCAAGGATTTATCATTAATTAAATTTATTTTATTAGTCTAGTATATCGTACACATATAAATTAATTAATAATCTATGAAGATAATAGAAACTAGATCAGTTTAATAATCAAAAGTATTTATAGTTACTCTAACTAATAATTCCAATATTAACTTGTTTATCAATCTATTAAATCTGATTCGTTATTATTATATCATGTTCGTTTAAAGGAGTATGTCAGTACGATGTCAATTTCTCGACACTTTCGAGGTTATCGACGATCGGGGATACCTATGTATATCTATAATATCTCTCAGGCTCTATTTAGCGAACCGTAGACAGTTCGATTGATGTCGATTAAGCTAGCGTAAATCCACGTTAGCTAGAATAGAAGGCTATAGAATGTTTAAGCTACTAACCCTTTAGTTTTCATACTAAAATCGTATTAGCCTTAGCTCGAAGTAACGTGAGTACTTAAATACGTAAGATCGATACTTCTCTTATCTCTTTTACATGTTCATCCATTTCAATTTAAATATATTTTTTTTTTTTTTAAATATACTATGTATTTTAATCAAATTAATTTTAATGTAATACATATATTATATATCACTGTACATATATATATATATATTATATATTAATATATACATACATATATATATAATATATATATATATATATATATAATGTCGGAAGTGATTTTATCCAATAAGTAAGGCACCAAGGAAAATCGCTTTATCTAGGAAACTCATTTATTCTCGAAGGTTATTTTAGAGTTAAGAAGGAGAGCCAGAGTCTCCTCGTCGAAAGATGTTTCTCGCGATAATACGCGATAGTCGGGATAGTTATAATCGACTCTAGGGACTTCTAAGAGCAAAATATATCTCTAGTACTCTCTTACCGAGCTTCTTTGGAGATTCATTTCTTCGAAGGGCTTTTGATCTGTCTTGAAAATCGTACTTAACGTTGCTACCTTCGTGTTTAACTATTGATTTTTATCACATGCGACCTTGAGAATTGTCCTCTCTTTAGACGAACACTTTTCAATGATCTTTTCGTATTTTATTTACTTATTTATATATTTTATTTTTTTTAAAGATTTAAAAGACACTTTTACGATCGATTATCTATTGAAATCATTATTTGCAATTATTTTTTTTCTTTTTTTTTTCGGGGGTAGAGAGAGAGAGAGAGAGAGAGAGAGAGAGAGAGAGAGAGAGACAGAGAGGGATGAATTTTATTTTTACGTAAAAAATAAATTTCGTTGTTATGTCCTGTATTACGCTTATGATAAAAAAAAAAGAAAAAAGAAAAAAAGAAGTAATACGATTTTATGATAAAGTATAGATATAGAGCGATACGATTTTATGATAAATAATAAGTAATGTTTATCACTTTTTATAAACTTATGCGTATAGGTCCTTCGTAGATAAAGGCTTTAAAACATTTCTCTTCACTCTACCTTTTTCCATCGAAGCAATGAGAATTTATCGCTCGTTATCTTCGACTACGAGATCCTTTCATTAGAGGAAAATTTAGGATGGTGTGTGGTGCGGTGCAGTGCGGTGCGGTGCGGTGCGGTGCGGTGTGGTGCGGTGTGGTGCGGTGCGGCGCGGTGCTTGTATTCGAGAGCACGAACACGGGTAAAACGATGATCTAAATTCCGTTTACATTCACCAAGGAAGATAGAGAACGATTATGGTGTGTTTTATCGATGATACATCGTACTATCCTGATTCCCTTTGAATAATTTCTTATTTTTCTAAGAGAAGTTAAAGGTTATATCTATATATATATATACACACACACACACACACATACACACACACACACATAAATATATATATATATATCGTAACGTAGTTATATCACTAGATTGAATTTAAAATGAGAATTAAATCGAATGATTAATATTAAATCTATTTTCTTCGATTCTAGATCGATTAATTTTAAAAATAAGAAAATTAATTAATATAAAACTGAGAAGTTGGATTCTTTTTCTTTTCCCTTCTTTTTTTCCTTCCTTTCTTTCTTTCTTTTATTTGATAGGCAAACATTTTTGTTCTCTTACGCTTTCTCTATATATCGCAAGAAAAAAAGAAGAAGAATTCTTTTTTATTATCGGATAAAAATTTTTTTCGTATGTTATTTATATACGAAAAACAAAAGCAAAGAAACTTTATGAATACATCAAAGATGTTTCTTTATGCACTTTCCCTTACATAAATGTATTACTATCATTCAGAGATATTGAGATTGATATCGTTTCAGTAACAAAAATAAGTAATAGTATGATTACTTTTGTGTAATTCTTTTCTCTTTTTGTGAATAAATAGATATTTTTTTTTTATTATTATATCAAAAAAAAAAAAAAAGAAAAAAAAAAAAAGAAAAAACAAATAAATAAATAAATTGTAAATGCTTAATGAATATGTATTATTAAACGTTTAAAAAGACTTATGTGTATCTATATCACTGTGGTTAAATAAAAATAAGTAAAAAAGATGAATAAAAATGTTATCATTCTCTCTCTCTCTCTCTCTCTCTCTCTCTCTCTCTCTTTTTCTTACTCCCTCTCTGTCTATTAGAGAATAAAAAATTTATGTCAAGTCTTGTGAAATGTTCTCTAACATGAGAGTTAGCAAGCTCCCAGGGAAATTCGGTGGACAGTAGCATTCACGGAAGGCAGCTACGCTTAATAAAGTTTTAAAGAACCACAGAGCCACGAGGTTAAGGGTGACCTTTTTGTAGGAGCCTCGGAGAGCGTACAGAGCTCGGATACAGGAAATTCTGCTAATATGAGGTTTTTTAAGCTCAGAGAAACCTTTGCTTCTTTCTTTCTTTCTTTCTTTCTTGTCAAGGAATTTCAGTCTTCTCTCTCTCTCTCGCTCTCGCTCTCGCTCTCTTTCTTTCTCTTATCTCATTGTATGTATACGTACATTTATATCTTTACTATCGTGTAAACATAGTAATAATTTAAGCAATACTACGTACTACTCCCCTGCTTTTTTTACACAATATTTACTATTGAAAAAAAAAAAAAAAAAAAAAAAAAAAAAAAAAAAAAAAAAAAGAAAATTCGGTATTTTCCATCGTGATATGAATAAACCTATTAATATTCTTCATTGTCAATAATTTCTAATACTTTGTATCTTAGGTGAATGAAGCTATATAATGTATATTTTTTTGTTTCTTCGAATTGAAAATTCAATTGAGAAAAGAAAAAGGATAATATTTAAATGAAAATATACATTTAATAATTTTATTGTTATTATATTGTTTT
>NC_062191.1:1037500-1070000 GCF_912470025.1 Vespa velutina | reverse complement strand
GAGAGAGAAAGAGAGAGAGAGAGAGAGAGAGAGAGAGGAAGAGAAAGAGAGAGAGCGAATGAGTTAGAGAGAAAGAGAGAGAGAGAGAGAGAGAGAGCGACTGAGTTAGAGAGAGAAAGAAAGGAAGAGAGAGTGCATTTATGCGAAAAGGATGCGTCGACGGGAGGGGATTGTACTGGTTCTTTTGAAGCCGCAGAACGTGAAGGATGTACCAAGCGGATTTGAAATGACAGATCGTGAACGAGAGACGATACGTAAATTGCATTATTTCTTTATTCGATTCGAAGCTATCGACTGAACGATTTCTTTGGAGTTTTATCGATCAAATAATAATAATCATAATAATGATAATAAATAATCTCGACGACATTATGATGCAAAATATTCTGGTGATTGAAACCCATGGTATTAGACTTAGAATAGTTTTAAACGTTTAACAATAAAGTCTGATAAATCGTTTAATATATCTACTTTCATATTCATCGCCAACGTTCAAATACTCACGATATATAATATATTCTTGTACGTATCTACCTCAGTGAAATTTCAAATCAAAAGAGAGATATTGATGGTGACGATAATAATAATATTAATAATAATATTAATAATAATAATAATAATAATAATAATAATAATAATAATAATTCTCAATAACATTGAAATCCGAAATATTATTCTGATTGAAATTTGCGGTACAGATTAGAATAGTTTTAAACGTCTAACAGCAAACTCTGATAAATCGTTAAATATATCTACTTCCATAATTAACACCATCATTCAAATACTTAGATATAATATATCCTTATAGATATCCATCTGAATGAAATTTCAGATCAAACCACAGATCTTGACGATAATAATAATAATAATAATAATAATAATAATAATAATAATAATAATAATAATAATAAGAATAATAACAACAACAATAATAATAATAAAAATTTGCCAGGGATAACGGTTAATCATAATTTTCTTTCAAGTTCTCGCAGTGTTCTAGCTTTTAAGCTATCTTGTTATCGCGAACGAGCAAACGATCGTAATTTAGCTTGCTACGTTTAACATTTCCATTAACGCGACTACTCCAGGAGTTTGTTCCGCGTTAACCGTTGACGTCTGCAAACAATCCAACTTTCTTTCTCTTATTAATGCGATTAATTAAAGTTTAACCGCAACAATTTACATACACGCCCGGCTTACACGCATATTGTTACAAACCTGAATATAAACTTTAGATAAACTGTCAACGTTTTATCGTCATAATCCACTCAATTTTCCTAACGAATAAAAAGGAGTACGTTAGGACGAGACAATTTTTTTTTCTTTTTTTAACATTATATGTCATATTATATAATAATAAAAAAGTTGAAAAGAAAATATGAAAATATATACGTGCGACTACTTTTAAATAATTCATAAATAGGGCCGTAATATTAAAAAAAAAAAAAAAAAGAAAAAGGGAGAAAAAGTATCTGATTGAGATGAAGTGACTGCATCTCTATATATATATATATATATATATATATATATATATATATATATATAAATGTATACAAATAAACGTATCAACACGGAGCATAACAAACACAAAAGAATAGAAAAAAAAGAAGCAAGAAATTGCAATCGCGATTTCGTTAGCACCTACTACTCGACGACCGTTCAGACTCTCGATTCGACTCAGCAGTTATATATGTATATACACACAAACACCCATAAACACACATACACACACATACACACATAATACAGTCGTGACGAGATAAATGGCAACCAGGAGATATTCATGGAGATGGAAAAAAAGGGATGAGTAAGGGCAGTGAGAGTGTATCGAGGGAAAGAGGAAGAGAAAGAGAAATAGATAGAAAGAGAGAGAGAGAGAGAGAGAGAGAGAGAGAGAGAGAGAGGGAGGGAGGGAGGGAGAGGGAGAGAGAGTGCTGGATGGCCAGGTTCGTTTCAATTCGGATAGTGACGTCAGCGGGGGACCGGAGTTTTCGCTTAAAGGGTTATAGAGGAGCTTGAAAAAGAGAGTTGGTGCTTGGTGGAAGAGTGGGAACAACGGTATGGATTGGGTGGTTGTGGGAGTGGGTGGTTGTGGGGAGGTTGTGGGTGGTTAAAGGGTAGACGCGGCGGGATGGTGCAAACCGTGTGTGCCTAGCAGAGAGAAAGCAAAGCGACGAGGACGAAAAGCGCGAGCGAGCGAACAGATAACGCGGGTGAAATGTGCATGAACATTATTTTCCCGGGTAAATATAACGTAATGGTTGGAAGAAAACGAGGTAGGAGAGATGGAAGAGAGGAGAAAAAGGGGTGAGTGGATGGGTTGATGGGTAGAGGGGGAAGGGGGTGGGTTAGGGCGAAAAAGAGGAGTGTAACCAGTCGTGGAAGTGGGGTTGTGCGGGAGGGGAGGAGGGGAAAGGAGTTGGAGATGGAGAAGGGCTATATGATGGTACGGGCCAGTGAACGGACTTATCTCCGTGGGCTTGCTTGCTTTTTTTTTGGTCTTTTTCTTTTTTTCATTTTCTCTCTTCTTTTTTCCTTTCTTTTTCTTTTGTTCTTTTTCGTCTTCTTCTTCTACTTCTTTTTTTCTTATTTCTTTTTCTTATCTTTTTTTTTTCCTCTTTTTTATTATTATTAATAAAAACGATCATACAACCGGAGGAAAAAGATTTTCTGGCCGGTTCCTGGGTATATCTCGTCGTAACTGTTCTGGCTCGAATCGAATCGATCGTTTCTCTTTGCTGCTTTTGCACTTTTATCGTTTGAACGGGAATAAGAGAGAGAGAAAGAGAGAGAGAGAGAGAGAGAGAGAGAGAGAGAGAGAGAGAGAGAGAGAGAGAGAGAGAGAGAGAAAAAAGTAACAGACAAAGCGGAAAGGTTCGAATAAACGTTTCGATTAAACTATCCTATGTCTTTAGAAATAAAAAAAAGAAAAAGAAATAAAAAAGAAAAGGAAAAAAGAGAAGAAAAAAAGAAGAGAAAGAGAGAGAGAGAGAGAGAGAGAGAGAGAGAGATAAGAAAAAAAAACAACTGTTACCTTTCTTTTTTAATTCTTCTTTTCCTTCTCCTCTTTCTTTTCATTTCTTCTTCCTTTTCTTTTACGCGTCGGGAGCGATCACATGGTAAAAGTGTTCAATCTCAGGTTTGAAACCACGTTGAATCGTTCTTGCCAGTAAAGGCAATATCTCTTGTCAAATTTGTACGGTATAAAGTTCCGCCCACAGTAGAGGCAGCCAACGGCAGCCGCGGCAGGTGACGATGACGGCGATTAATTCCAGTTCTTATAGTATCACTGGGATTTCTCAAGCTACGTATAAACAGACTTTAGGATGATAGTCCTATACTCTCACTCTCACATTCTCTCTCTCTCTCTCTCTCTCTCTCTCTCTCTCTCTCTCTCTCTCTTTCTGTCGTCCTGTTGGATATTCTTGACGGAATGGAAATCAAGTTTGTGGGGGATATTGTATCAACCTGACGAAATATCGTCAACATACTAGACAGTGGAATAGTCTCTACTACCATTTCGTGATGTGTATTAAAGCTAGCACGAGTTGTCTGAATTATGTCGATAGAGACTCCCAGTAGGCAGAAAGGGTTAAAGAGAGGGAGTGAGAGAGAGAGAGAGAGAGAGAGAGAGAGAGAGAGAGAGAGACTAAAGTGAGAGAATTCACTAGTGCAGCTGTGGATCGCTAGGATGACTCGCTCGAGAATCGAGGACTAGCACTAGGTCGTTCTGAGGTCGTGACTCGTTTTGAGGAGAGCTAGCTGATGCTCGCTAAGCATCTACGGCTTGTTTGCTTGCCACTGACTTTGCCAGACCTCCAACGTATCGTCTCGTCAGCTGATTAACGAGTCCTCTTTCGTGATTGAGAAGATAATTCGATCGGACTTATTCGACAAATCTGATATATATATATATATATATATACATACATATATATATTGTATCTTTTGCATAGATTTCATTTAACTTTTATGAGAGAGAGAGAGAGAGAGAGAGAGAGAGAGAGAGATTTTATTTAATCCGTTATTCGATATAACCAATTAATAATCATGCAAGAGATCTTTTTCTTTTTTCTTCCTTTTTCCTATTTTTTTTTCCTTTTTCGTTCTCTGTTTTCGGACGTAATACCGTAGCACAAAGAAATTTCGTTTTTGATTTATTTTGTTAACAAAAAAAAAAAAAAAGAAAACAAAAAGAAAAGAAAAAAAAAAAAAAAAAAAAAAAAAAAAAAAAAAAGAAAAAAAAATGTTTCGAATTCTCCCTTGACAAATAAATTCGTCTCTCTCTCTCTCTCTCTCTCTCTCTCTCTCTTTTCCTCCTTCTCTCTGGCAAACGTTTTGGAGTTTCCTATCGCGTTCCTTTGCTTGACCAGGCACTTTCGAGTTGGTTCGCCAACTAGTTTCGACGTGGTTCTCTGATATCACGGATTTTAAAAGAGATGGAAGGGGAGGTGGGGAAAAAGAGGGATATAGATAGATAGAGAACGAAACAGAAACAGAGAGAGAGAGAGAGAGTAAGGGGAGAAAGAGAGTCTTACCTTTTGCGGAAGTTTCGAGTGAGCGTTTAAGGAATCTCTCACTTTGCCTTGGCATAGATTCGCTTCGCGTTTAATGATCGCGGTTTAATTAGTTCATCCGTAATTACCTGCTCTTCTCTCTCTCTCTCTCTCTCTCTCTCTCTCTATCTCTTCTTTCTCTCTATCTATATTTCTGTCTCTTGCTCTATCTATCTTTCTCTTCATTGAAATCGACGAGGTTTGCTCGATCGATCTTCATCCTTCCTTCCTTCCTTCCTTCCTTCCTTCCTTCCTTCCTTCCTTCCTTCCTTTCATCATTCCATCCTTCCTTATGCTTCGAATCAAATATCTTCAAACTAGTTTCTTGCCATTATTACATCATAACAATTGTTAACAATAAATTATACGAAGGAATTTCGACATTACCAGACGTAGGTAGGTATTTATGATCGATATCCGCTAAATATACCATAGACATAACACGTGTACGCTAGAATGCGCGAGAGAGAGAGAGAAAAAGAGAGAGAGAGATAGAGAGAGAGAAAGAGAGAGAGAGAGAGAGAGAGAGAGATGGAGGGAGGTACGGTGCGCGGTGGCGTTTATAGCGCGGGATGAAGCTGAAGGCAGGAGGAGGAAGAGGAAGAGGAGAAAAGGAGGAGGAGGAGGAGGAGACTGCTGCAAGCGGGGAAGCTACATAAATTGATGTACTCGCGTTTCCGTTTCGATATTCTCCTCCTCTACGTTTGCTTTACGATCACGCTTGAATCTCGCCATGCGACCATCCAGATCCAGTCTTCCTCTTTTTGCTCACGGACTCGCTCGATTTACGTTCGATATCGGACCAAAACATATACGAGTATATCTAAACACACACACACACACACGTGTATATATATATATATATATATGTAGATATATATAGGTCGTAGGACAATCATTTTTGTTTTCTAATTTTTCGAGTCGCTATAAAGATTGCGTATATGTGGGCAAATGGAAGGGAAAGAGATAGATAGATAGATAGAAAGAGAGAGAGAGAGAAAGAGAGAGAGAGAGAGAGAGAGAGAGAGAGAGGGAGAGAGAGAAGAAGAGGTATGTCGGGAAATAGAGATAGAAGAAGAGAACGAAACGAAATAGGAAAAAAGTAGAAAATGGATGAAAAAGGACGGTGAGGAAGAAATACAACAGAGAGAAAAAGAAGGAAGGAGGGAGAGAGAGAGAGAGAGAGAGAGAGATAGATGCAGAGTGTGGTTGGTCGAGGATAGGGGATTTGGTTGGTCGGAAAAAGAGGAGAGAAAGAATGAAAGAAAGAGAGGGAGAGAGAAGGTTTGGACAGAGGTGGAACGTATCGCTACTAATATACGACGTGCCGAGGGAAAAAGCAGTAACGCTGCCAGCAAGCAGTGGTGGTGTTGCTGTTGCCGCCACTGCTGCTGCTGCTGCTGCTGCTGCTTGGCGAGGACCACCCGCTAAAACCGACAGGATGGACAGAAATGCGAAAATTAAAATAAACGAATGAATGAACGAAAAAAAGCAGATGTGGAGAAAAAGGGAAAAAAGAAAGAGAGAGAGGGGAGAGAAAAAGGGAGAGGGAAAAGGGAGAAAGAGAGATAGAATGAGCGAAGGAATATATAGGGTGGTTGTGCTGATGGTGGTGGTAGTGGTAGTGGTGGTGGTGGTGGTGATAGTGATGGTAGAAAGAGAGAGAGAAAGAAGAAGGTAGATAGAAGAGCGAGGAAAACGCGTATTCGGCGGGTATATGTATGTGTGTCTGGGGGTTGTTCAGGGGTTGCTGCTACGTGAGACCGTATACGAGAGAGATCGTATATTTGCACGTGTATACGCAAATATATAGAGGGATGCACGCACCATGGCTATGCCCGGGGGAACCTGTTTGAGTCGGCTCGCAAATTGAAACCGTGCCGTCGTGTCTGGCTCCACGCCCGGAAGCTCTCATCGAACGTATTAATTCGTTTGAAAAAAAGCAGAGGGAAAGGTAGCAGAGAAACTGGAAGGGGTTAGAAGAGAGACGACGAGATCAGAGGATCGAATGCTTCAAGCTAGTTACCGAAAAGGGCAAGTGGTCGTTACGATCGGCTTTTGAATGATATCATTCGTTCATTCTCTCTTATAGGATAATCTCTCTCTCTCTCTCTCTCTCACACACGCATTCTACCTATCATTTTTTTTTTCATCGAAGAGTCTCAATTTTTCGCCTCTTTTTATTATATAGTGCAAATATGTGTATGTGTGGGTATTTAAATATGTGTATGTATAAATATATAAATATATATATATATGTGTGTGTGTGTGTGTATATGATACCTATATATTTTTTTGCATTTTTCTTTTTGTATTTTTTATTCGAGCGTTATTCGATCAAACGTGATACAAAGATCAAATTTCGAATTTCGATGAAGTGTGAGGGGTAGAGGGGAGGGAAGAGACCAAGGGAGGAGAGAGAGAGAGAGAGAAGTGAAGGATATAGGGATATCTATTCGATAAATTCGAATCCGTCGATCGAGAGATCCGTATCGGTAAACGGATTTATCGAATGGCGACGTATTGTCTAGTAGGGACGTCGTTATCGAAATTTCAGGATAAAATTAAAAAAATTTTCCATCGCTTTCGTAGGCGTTACATAGTTAGGTAGGTAGAATAGTCTGGATAGATAGATTGATAGATATGTATCTTTATATTCTAGCGCTAACGCTAATAACCATTCTATCCCGGATTATACATTTTTATTGTTTATTTATTTCTTCAACATTTTCGAGAATATCCTCATGCCATTCAGTACCGTTTTATCGTTTACACTTTTCATTCGTTCGATCGTTTTCATCTCCTTTCATTTTTATTCAAATACGAATATAGAAATATTGACGTACGTCAATAAATGGCGAACAAAACTCTGATGTCTTTTCCTTTTTGAGATTTCTCGCTGATTTTCTCTCTCTCTCTCTCTCTCTCTCTCTCTCTCTCTGTGTGCTTGTGTGTGTGTTTTTTTTCTTTTTCCTTTTCTCTTTCTTTTTTCCCCCCAAACATTTTTCTCTTACACCGAGATTACAACGTAGTTGCGAAAGTGAATCGCGTCGCGGTGAGAGAGAAAAAAAAAAGATCGCGGAAAAAAATGGTAAGCGGGGAAGAGGGTGAGGGAGTGGAGGTGTGCGGGCGTGAGGAGGAGGAGGAGGAGGAGGAGGAGGAGGAGGGAGGGAGGGAGGGAGGTGTATCTCGCGTTCAGAAGATAAGACGAGTATGTCCATCAGTGGCAACGAGAACTAGTAAGCGACAGTATAGCGAGCAGGAGTACCGTCTATCTCCGCCATATTATCTCGGCCAGCTCTTGCGCAAATGGCGCGAACATCCGCAAGACGCTTTCCTAACTTATCGTCGTAGGAAGTGGCCTACCCATCCTCTTCTCCTTTACCGACCCGTGACTACCTCCTTCTACGACGCCTTTGCCCTCTTCTGTCATTCCCTACCATCCGTGCGCCCTTCCGCTTATCCGGTCTGGTGTTAAGTAAAAGACTCTCTATTTCTCTCTCTCTCTCTCTCTCTCTCTCTCTCTCTCTCGTTCTGTCTCTCTTACAAGAGTCCTTTTTTTTATTTCTTTCGTTTCATTTTTTTTCTTTTTTTTTTTTTTTTTTTTTTTTTTTTTTTTTTTTTTTGTAAAAGCATAGCTCGTAACACATGTTCGTTTCGGTTACTTTAATACCTCTCTCCTTTTTCAAGAAAGTAAAATATGTAAGTAGGTGAGTTACATTTTTAACTTTCCATTCGGGGCAAATATAATTTTCTCGAGGAGGGTGGAGGGGCGAATGGAATTTTGCTCCTCGTTATTTCTCTTTTCCTCAGTGTTAATAATTATCTTATATTATTTGTATTATTATTAATAATATTGATCATCGTCGTTAATCGTTATAGACACTAGTTCTAATTTCAATTTAGTTCGTCGAATTAAAAGAAGGTATCGAAGGTATGAACGAAGAATAGATAGATAGATAGATAGGTAGATACTATTACTTACGTTTCTTTGTTTATACTTATGTTTATTTTTACATACTTTATTACTAAACGTTTGATTATGTTTAAAAAAAAAGTATTGTCCGAATAAGCGATCGTTTATTACAATCACTATAACGGGAAGAGCTTTCGAGGAGCGGCTAGGAGTTAACTTAGCATCAAATTAGTATTCAACGTTTTTGAAAGTAGAGCAACTTTCGGAGAGTATGAATTACTCATTAGCCTTTCGTTTCGCTTGGTTATCCGTGCTTTGTAATGCATAATAAGGCTTTTTACGCGTGCAACTTTAACGATGTATATTTCACTTTCGTGCCTGGAATAGCACCGTTTTGAATCTCAATATCGAATACGATTCTTATATCGTTGTGTGTGTATGTGTGTTTGTGTGTATGCGAGAGAGAGAGAGAGAGAGAGAGACAGATTTCTCACTTTCTCTCTTTCTCTCTCTTACGGTTGTCGCTTTGAAGTGAAGAAGTCTGCCTGTAAAATACGCGCTATGTTCTTATTTGAATATAAAATTATATTGAAAAGTCTTCGCTTTTAAGAGAGAAACGTTTCAATAAACTTACGGTAGTAGTGGTAATAGTAGTAGTAATAGTAGTAGTAGTAGTAAGATGGGATCAACGAAATATCTTTTTGCGGTTTGTTACTACTCGTATAATTATGAAACTTTAAATGTAGGTATTCCGAAATTTCCTGAAATATATATTAAGAATCACATTTGGGGGTATAAAAATATGAAAGATGGATACGTTATACGAGATAACCATTAAAACGATTTATCTTTTTATTTTGTCTTCTCTTTTATTTCCTTTTATTCATTCATTCATTCATTCATTCATACATTCATTCATTTATTTTTTTATTTATTTATCTATCTATTTATGTATTTATTTACTTATTTTTAAACGTCGTAAACGTAATGTATTAATAACAAATGAAGCGATAACGAATAAGAAGAAAAACGATGTAGAATGTATCGTTTCACGTTTATACATAAACACGCATATATGTACATATACATATATATATATATATATATATATATATATATGTGTATGTATGTATATATTTATATATTCATATTATATACATTTTATCCAGGATTCCGAGATATTTTTATGCGTTCTGACGATGGATCCACACGGGGATGGATTTGCGCTCGTCACATCGATACACCTCGACTATTCGTAATACGAGAATATTCTATTGAATATCACCAAAAAATAAATTGCCAATTATTCTTTCTCGTAGCCGTATATATCTCATAGTCGTATTCGTAGTCGTAATCATTGTAGTCGTCGTAGCCGTCGTAAAAACGTAGACTGCGATATGAGAAAATTGATGTTCGTGATTTTTCTGTCGATATACAATTTCGAATTACTATATTCGAATTTGCTATCGATTCGAATCGATTCGTAACTACTACAACGGTTATGACAATTTCAGATATATAAGGACGATATAAATCGTTTCATTGGATCACAGTATGTAATTAATTCGATCGTTAACGATATATCTGCTTTGTGTCAAAGTTAAACAAAGTTTCGTTCAAACATTAAACCCGATGTAACGCAACGAACAAATACGACGTACTCTAGTTTTATTTATTTTGAAAATTTTGTTATATACCCCTTAACTAAGGATTATAAGGTACTATTTTCAAATTAAATCGATTTATCGATTTAATTGAAAAAACGAACGATCGTAAAAACAAAAAATCGTCGTCGTGTATTAACGTCATTATCGTATTATCCACCGATAGAGATTAGATTAAATAGAATCTTTATAGTTGCTACTTCTTTTTTTTTTTTTTTTTTTTTTTTCCTTCGATTGGAGATCATTGCATCTAGGATCTACGTATGCGAATATTCTCTCCTATGTATACGTTTGTATGTATTCGTGAAAGGGCTGAAAGGAGAAGGGCGAAGCTTACACGTATACTAACGTAGTCGAGTCTTTTGGAATTTTTCTCTCGGGCGGCGCCGTTGCAGAAATGAAGCCTGTTGAAGTTACCGAGGCTCTCTAAAGGCAGCCATTATATTACGTACTTTGAATTCCTTCTGTGCCTTTGCTGCGTTTCTCTTTCTCGAGACACCCCAACGGCTACATATCCACCGTCATTTTTCAGTCGCTACACACTTTCCCTCTTCTCTTCATTCTCTCTCTTTCTCTCTCCCTCCCTCTCTCTCTCTCTTCCCTTCTCTTTTCTTCCCCCCTTTTTTCCCTTTTTCTTTCTTTTTCTCTTCCCTCTTTATTCTTCCTTTCTTCCTTCTTTTATAAAAAATGTATCGTTATCGTTTTTCATTCGAATTCAATTACGTTTAAAGATATCTCGATAAATATTTTCCAAAGTAATAGTCATTCATTTCTTATCAAAAATCATTCACAATTGAATCACGATTGTCTCGAATATTACGGAATATCGCGAGCGTAATTTCCTTTATTCGTTTCGATGAAAAAAAAGAAGAAGAAAAGGTGAACAAAAGTGTAACAATCAAGGTGTAATAAACTCGAAACGTTATATGATTCGCGATGATTGTAGACCTTTCGGAAGTTTGTAAATCATTGAAATGAGAAACACTTTGATCTTCGTTCGCCTAAACGTGATACTCACAACCTTTCTATCAAGGGATACCCATGTGTATTCGTAGAATTCGTTTGGTGAAATACTACAAACTCCATCGTATTTCGTTACTTCGTTCGGAGATAGTGACGAAAAACGAATGGCTTTAAAAACAGAAAACAAGAAAAAAAAAAAAATAACGAAAAAGACTCAAAAAAAAGAAAAAAGGAACAAAAAAATCGAAAAATCTTTTTTCTTCTCGATCGCGAAATTCAGTCGCTTTTCGACGAAAAGGAAGAAAAAGAGAGAGAAAAAAAAGTAAAAAAACGTACGAACGACGTAAAAAAAAAATGATGTACGAAAAAAAAAGGACAGATCAACGTTTTTATTTAATGCAGTTACTGCACGGAGCTTGACACACGGTGGTAGAGTATGAACGAAAATAAGATTCGAAGCTATTAAATTCGAAGGCTGAACGAGAAATGAATAAAGAGAGAGCGAGAGCGAGAGCGAGAGAGAGAGAGAGAGAGAGAGAAAGGGATGAAGGCGGGAGGAAGGGAAGAAAGTGGATCCACCCCATTCAAGTTCCTTTCGACCGTGGCTAATCCAGGTTTCGAGTACGTTTATCAAGAAAGTACGACGAAACACAGTTTGCGTAATGGCAAAGACTTCCACCTTGTTAAAAGACGATGGGGAGGAAAAGAAGGAGAAGTAGAAGGGGAAGGAGAAGAAGAAGGAAGAGGTGGAGGAGAACGTCGAGACTTGGAACGGCATCCAAAGGAAGCCAGGAAATTGCTGAAGCGCGTCAAGATAAACAGAGTCTGGACGAGTTCTTTCAAATCGCTCTCCAATTTCTTTACGCTCCTTCGTTTCCATACGAAGTGTTATACTTTCCTACGAGCATCTTCCTGCCCGTCGTAGTCCTCTTTGTCGTCTTTGTCGTCGTCGTAGTCGTCGTAGTCGTGTCTGTCTCATAGAAATAGGTACCCCGTATATATGTATGTACGTACTAAACGTTTTATTTCTTTTCCTATACCGTATTTGCGGTATTAAAAGCAAGTCCTTTCGAGAGGATAACCTCCCTTATCATTTTTTTTTTTTTTTTTGGTTTCTAAACCAATTTCGAATTTTTTTTCTACGCATTAGGAAACTAATATACTTTACTTTCTAAGATTCTTTTTTAATTATTTTTGCGTTCTTTCTTTGCTCTTTTTCTTTCCTTTTTTTGTTTGCTCATCAATGGATATCAATGAACAAACGACAATTTCTCACTCATAATTTTTACGAATTGCGCGTTAAATGGTTTCGTTTACATATTTCGAACTATCGCAATTGCACCCTCGTATCAAATGTAAATCGCGACGTAAACCTTGTACGAATAATTTCAAGAAGTTGTCAATAAAATCATGTCGCATGTATTATTAATAATGCATATTTAAAATCTTCAACATTATTCACGAAATAATATGTTGTTATTGAACGATATAGGATGAAACAATTAATGCAAATTTTAATCAATAGAGTAATATCATCGTTATTCTCAATACGGCGCGGCCGAAACGCGCTTCAAATTTCTTAACGATGTTCAAACAAAATTCGCACAATCAATCAACGAATCTTAACGATTCGCAAAGCGTCCATCGAATTTGATCGAACGATTTGAAACGATAAAACGTAACGTCGTTTGACACGTACGAAGAAACAAAAGAAGAAGAAGAAGAAGAAAAAGAGGAGAAGAAGAAGAAAAATCAGGAACAAAAGGAAAAAAGAAAAAGAAGAAAGTGAAAGAACGGAGCAAAGAAAAAAAAAAAGAAAAAGAAAAGAAAGAAATAAAAAGAAATAAAGGGGAGGGGAATAAAATTGCCAGGCGGATGAGCAAAATAACGTTCTTCGGTTAGGTAGGGAAAGGAGAATACGACACGTAGAGAAGCACGAGAGAGAGAGAGAGAGAGAGAGTAAGAGAGGGTGGTTTCGGACAGGGATTTCCTCAGGGACACGTACTTCCGCTCGTCCATTCGCGCTCTCACTCGGATGCTGTTCAACCCTACCTGGATTCGAATATCCCTCGGCAATTTGCCGAGCTGGCTCTTCCGCTAAAAACTTCGACCGTTTCCTTGTTACGCGGAACGAGCAGTTTTACAAAATACGTGGCTATCATGCTCTTTGTGTGTCTCTCTCTCTCTGTATATATATATATATCTCTTTTTCTCTATAGACACGATTCAATGACGAGTATTGGATCATTATCGTTCATTTTGTTTCACCCTGGGAAACAAGCAACGTCGATCGAATTTAACTTCTCTCACTATAGACGCTAGGCGACATTAAAAGCGACGAGTCTTCTCGAGTTTCCGAATCGTTTCCTCTCTCTGATTCTCCCGCGAGCTTCACGATTTACCTACGAAAGTTCCTTTCTTTTTGTCTTTCTCTCTCCTCTTTTCTTTTCCTTTACGATCGAAAATAGTTGCTCCGTTGTGTTCTCTCCTATTACTCTTTTTTTTTTATTTTTCTTTTATTTTTCCCACCCTCCTTCAAAATGTCTTCCGGCTGAACGATAGGTTCAACGTCAGGTAACTATTCAATATCGAAAATCGTCCATTCGAATACTCGATTTCAATCGAATATTACCTTAGGGAATTTGTTCGGATTTCATTCGTAACGCCTTATTTTTTAATCGTTTCGTTAGGTAGATCGTTAGGGAGACAAGAAGAGAAAGAGAGATCAAATTATCACGATCAAATCTTACATCTTTTCGTCTATAAATTTTCAATATTTCTGATTAGAAAATATAAAATGTTCCTCGTTTATCTATTTACAGGTTGTTTCCTCTTTACAATTCTTAATACAATTGTTGAATGACAATACTTCCTAGATATATATATATATATATATTTTTTTTCTTATGTTCATTTGCTATTAATCAAATATTTACAAGTAATTATAAGCAAATTTGATATTAATATTGAAAAGAATACTGAGTGTTCCTCTATTATTTTTAATTAAAAAAGAAATAATATATATATATATACGTTCAACCCTTAGATGCTTTTGGATATTTTTGAACACACACACACACACACACATACACATGCATACATATATAATTATTCGATTATGTCTATATCCGACAAGAAATATCATTTTTCTTTATTCGATTAATCTTACTCTTATTATCTTCCTCGTCGATGAATTTTCTCCGAACAACTCCCTGTCCTTCTCTCTCTCTCTCTTTATCTTTCTCTTCTTTGAAATCGAGTGAAAACGTAATAAATCACCTCGACGACAAACAATGCCCGTCTATAAAGTCATCGGAGATAAAAGAAAGGGTGGGAGTTACGCGGTATACGTGCGTCGCGTTCGAAATAGGTGGTGCCGATCTCGTGCGCGTCCAAGCACACACCACACACCACACACACCGTACACACATACACACAAATATACTCAGAGGGAGAGAGAGAGAGAGAGAGAGAGAGAGAGAGAGAGAGAGAGAGAAAGGCACACACGAGTAAAATGATGCTGTCGCGCGTTTGCCCGAGCATTTTCTCCAAAATTGACGATGGGACGGCGTGCAATCGCTGCATCATGTCAACGATGATAGCGGCCTCTACTCTACCCTCGTCGAGGACAATTTGTTGAAAATGTCAGCGTGCCTTCGAAAAAATCGACAACGTCAAGAGTCCAAAGAGTGTATGAGAGGAAAATGCATTATGGATCTATGACCGTGGCTCGTAGATCGAACCTTGGGAAAACCGTTACAACGGGAATATCGATCGATCGATCGATCGATAGATCTCTTCTCTACGATAAAACTCATCTTTCTCTATCCGTTCTATGTATCTTCTATCTCTACAACTATGTAACAGTAGTTACGTACAAGTTAAATTAATTGGACACATTGACGTGTTATTTCGCTATGTTATATTCCACATACTAGTGTGTTTGCTATGTACTATCATTCCCTACCTATTTCTATCGTGTACTCTCCCCTCCACCATGCCCTTCCCTTCCCTCCCTCCCCCCTCCCCCTTCCCCTTCCTCCTCTCCCCCACCTCCATATGCACATGCTGTTGGAACGTAATCGGAATTGTCGTAATATCTGATTGTATCTGTAGCTCGCACGTTACATATTATTGTAAATATTAAATTATTTATTATTTTTATATTATGTATATTAGCAGGAGATTCGTCCAAATTATTATTCCGTTGTTTCAATCATTTTTTACAATATAATTTTACATTTCTAAACAGGTATATCCTTTTTCTTTTTATCAACGTAAATATTTTTATAATACCACGTTTAATTTCTTCTGCAAAATTTTAATATCCTTTTAATATCCTTAATACCAACTCGAAAAAGACAGAGAGAGAGAGAGAGAGAGAGAGAGAGAGGGAGGGAGAGGGAGAGGAAATCTTCCTGGTAATAAATCAAAATTTACCTACGGAACTATTTCGAAATATCTCTACTTTAAATTTCGTTGCGTTTCCATCGTTAATTAAATTTTCTCACCTTACGTTATAAAGCGTTAAAACTTAAATTTTCCGAACGAGTACGGTTCTGTGAAAATGAGGAATGAAAGTCCGTTCAGAAATTTCGTAATGTTTCTTTTTCGTTTGTAATATTTCACTTTATTATTTCATTTTTAAATTAATTAATACATTATTTGATGTTCTCTCCCTCTCTCTCTTTCTCTCTCTCTCTCTCTCTCTCGCTCTCGCTCTCGCTCAATATGGAAAAAGCATATAAGACAATTTATGTTTAATGATCAACTTTACTGTTGAAATTTTTCAAATTAGCTAATATCGATGTCAGTTTATTAATAGGAGAAAATATCGGTATGGTCGTAACGTCGCATTGATATTGATTCGAAATTTCCTTTCTCTCTCTCTCTCTCTCTCTCTCTCTCTCTCTTTCTCTCTCTTTATCGCTCTTTTACATATTATTCGACCATTTCTATATATATTTTTTGTTGAAATAATATTACGACGTAAAGATAGAAAGAGAGAAAGAGAAAGAAAGAGAGAGAGAGAGAGAGAGAGGGAGAGGAAGAGAGCACTGCGTATGAATCAACGTAGATAGAGTACGTGGGTATTCATTGAAACGATGACAATCCTCTCGAAGAAAAACTGAGCTCGTTTGCAGAACTGGTATCGAGTTTAAAGACTGTATCGATATAAAGTATTATATAAATACATAGATACGTAATGTAATATTAACGTATGTATGCGTGTATATTATTACATATGTATATCGTAATATGCATTTCACATGTACATATACGCATATATCGTTGTCGATAAACGATGTAAAGGAGTCGATAGAAATCAGAGAATTAATTAAAAATGGTTCTCTTCATAGAATACATACTACATTTGAAATATATACGAAAGGAATGAACAATTTTTTTTTTCTTCCTTTTTTATTTTTTTTTTTCTCTACGATCGTCCGTTATAAAAAGTGAACGAGTATGAATGAAAGAAAGATAGAGAGAGAGAGAGAGAGAGAGAGAGAATTATCCTCCATATCTTGTCGAGTTTTTTAAAGTCATTAACTTTGACTTTGTCGTCGGTTTATTTTATCTATCAAACGGAAAAAGAGAGAGGAAGGAGAGAGAGTAAGAGAGTGAGAGAGAGAGAGAGAGAGAGAGAGAGAGAAATAAAGTAGATTAAAATATGCTTCAATAGAACTCGAACGTTTTTCCACGAAATTACTTAATAAATTAATAAACGATCGATCGATTTTCATTTTCATATTCATTTTCATTTCTCATCTTTATCCTCATTTTCATTTTCATTTTCGCATTTTACAGTTTTTTTCTACTTCCTTTTCTTTGCTTCGATACTTTTTACGGGCATCCATTCGATTATTTAAAAAATCTTTGAAATAAGAAAAAAGAGTAGAGAGGGTCAATGTGTATCGATAGTCCTCGTAGCTAAGTGAGAGAGAGGGAGAGAGAGAGAGAGAGAGAGAGACCTTGGGATTTAGCATTTAAATGGTGGCAATTTGCAGCAGGTGATAAAGGTGATAAAGGTGACACGGTGGTTGCGAGCCTTGTACCAGCTAGGGCTCCTTCTCCCCCTCCCCATCCTCCGTCTCTGCCTTCTCCCTTTCCAACACACCCTTCCTCCGTTCTACATCCCGCACACTACTCTTCTACTTTAACACACCTCCACAGGATCCGTATTACCTTACTACCGAGGATGGTGCTTCCGTTTCGAAACGGGACGAGACCATCGCCTTCGTTGCAACATCACCAACAGCATCACCAACACCATTACCAAGTTCATCACCAACACCGTCATCAGCATCACCAACACCATCATTGGCAGGCAACACCCTACTTTTCATCCCTCCTTTCTACTGTCTGCCGAGGTGCTAAGCCTCTAAATAGCTGGCTTCGTTCTCTCGATTCTCTTCTTTCTCCCTTACTTCTTCTACGGATGGATTTGATCTCAGTCCTGATCTCGTTCGCGGACTGAGAGAAATAATTTAACGAACGCGTTTAACGTAGGTGTGTATTCGATTAAAAAAAAAAAAAAAAAAAAAAAAAAAAAAAAAAAGAAAAAAAAACAAAAAAGAAAAAAAGGAAAATAAACACCAAAAAAAAGAAAAAAAAGAAAAATTAAAGATTAAAGGAAAATTTCCAAAAGTTCTTCATAATCATCGTTGAAAACTATTTTATTTGTCAAATTTGATATAACCTTTAAAACGTCTTCATCGGACGTCTTTTGTTGGGAACACAAACAAATTTTTGTTTCCTTTTTTTCTTTTTTCTTTTTCTTTTTCTTTTCTTTTTTCCTTCCTCGAAAGACGAATTGTTGATAGTTCACGTTGGAAGTTACTTTTTATTCGTTGCGCAATATGGGAAGCATAATAAAAAAAAGAGGAGAAAAGAAAAAACCCATAAAAAATAGAAAAGGAAGGAGAAGAAGAAGAAGGAGGAAGAGAAGGAGGAGAAAAGAAAGAGAGCAAAAAAAGAAAAAAAGGAAGGGAAGGAAAGAGACAGAAAAGACAGAGAAAAGGGAGAAAAAAAAAGAGAAGAGACATACAAAGAATCATTGTCCATGTTCGAGTGCCGCACAGAGCCATCGTTTTAACCACGGATGGGTCTTCGGATCTGGGAGAGTGAAAACGAAAAAGAGAGAGAGAGAGAGAGAGAGAGAGAGAAAGAGAGAGAGAAAGAAAAAGAAAGAGATAGAAAACGCGTGGTAGGTATTCAGGGCAAAGTGGAATCATATAGCACGGCCCGTTTGTATCGGAAAACAATTGGAATATTTGCACCTGCAGGCTGACGCGTGCGAATAGTTGTTACCCTCTCTCTCTCTCTCTCTCTCTCTCTCTTTCTTTCTCTCTCTCTATATATATCTATCTCTCTCTATATATCTCTCTCTATATCTCTCTATCTCTCTATCTTCGATTATCACACTCCGTACCATTCCGTAACGACGTGCAAACCTAACATCCCCAGGCTTACTTGGGCTAATTAGGGGTCAAGCCTAATGACCCTGAGCAATGCTAGCAGCCATAATCTTCGCCTTAACTGATAATCGACCAGCAACATTCCGACAAGCCACGCTAGCACGGAGTTTACGAGTGACGGACGAGTGTCTTCCTCTCCTTTGTCGAGAGAAAGGGAGAGAGAGAGAAGGAGAATCATGTCTAAGGAGGAGACGATTTGCAAACACAGCTGCGCAACCGCAGCTGCCTCTTCTTCTCCACCTCCTCCTTTGTCTAAAGCAGCTCACGCGACGACGTGAGGTCTTATATCGATCTCTTGTTTTACCGATCTATTTGATCTTTCATCGATCCCCTTTGAACAATAATAATCCGAGATTAACTATTTGATCTTTTCTGTTCTTTCTTTTCTTTCTGTTTTTTTTCTCTTCTTGTTCTTTTAGTTTTGTCAATGCTTAAATCGACCGTGAAGGGTCTTAGAATTACTGTAATTAATTTTTTTTTTAACAATATTGTATATTTATATGTATAGATATTATTAAAAAATTTTGCAAGTATTTATTTAGCAAAAGAATCGATTTATTTATTAATTTTTTAACTCGATGTCCGATATTTCTTTTTTTTCTTTTTTATTTATCACGTTTAAAGTACGTTAAATAAATGTTTTCCTTTGTACTTGATAAAATAATGATTTAAGACGATAATAGTTATCATGGACTTTATACATTGTAATCTTCAATAATCCAATAATACGTTGACAATCTTTAATTAATGAATGGCCTGTATGTCGGAGATATCGTATGTTCGTTCTATTCCCTTTCATGATATCATCGGGTATATTGTACATATGTAAATCTGTATACGCATTGGTCATTAAATTGGTAGTCCATGAGAAAGTTACGAAGGTCTCGAATAGCGATAGGTCTCGTTCGCGAACTTTCTCAACCATTTGCGAATAGCATCGACTACGAATCTAATTATAAAATTTGAATTGAGCTTGGACTTGGACTAGTATGGTTCGTCCCATTCGACTTTGACAACTTTTGCCATGAATTAAATTTGGCTTTATCTCGTCGAGTGACGTTTCAATGATTGACGTTTGAATAAATTGTTGTTTTACTTCGAAAAGGAAAAAGAAAAAGAAAAAGAAAAAGAATATACATTTAACTTCCATTTCAATTCTTTCTGTCATTTCCCTTTTTTTTTTTTTTTTTTTTTGTTTTCCCGTTATATTTTCGTAAATAAAAAAAAAAGAAAGAAAAAAAGAAAAAATATCTCAACAATATCGATTTATTAATGATTTCTTCTCGAATATCACGTGACGGACGATGATCTCCAAATCCCACCCCCCCCCCCCTCCACTTTCTCTCGCTCTGTGCTCTCGTTAAGACATAGGAGACCCCTACACGGGAATATAAAAAAAAAAAAAAAAAACAAAACAAATATTATATTACATTTTACAATAAATTTTATATTATGATATCCGGACATCAGATATGTCATTTTTATTTATTACATTAGCGACGATAATAATATTTTGTCGACTTATTTCTCACTTGGTCGTTCATTTGATACGAACGATAAAATAAGAACGATAAAATGTTGTTACAATGTACCGTAATTGATTTTGCTTTAACGAGATCCCCGAAGAATTTCTAACGTCTCGTAGCTTCCTTTCAAGGTTAAATTCGCGTCTAATATTTACTATATATATATATATATATCATTAAAATGAAAAAAAAAGTATCATTGTCTGAAACAGTTCTAAAGAAGAAGAAAAAGAAGAAAAAAAAAAATAAAAATAAATAAATAAATAAAAAAAAAAAAAAAAAGGAAAAAGAATGTATGTATCAAAGGATATTAAGAGTTATTCGTTGCATTTACAAAAATCAAATGTCCTATGTGCCTTCACTAAGGATGATTTTTTTGTATACTTTTACGATAAAATTGGTAGGGTTGATACTACATTATCGCTGACACTGATAAAACCAACATAAAATATCAACGTAAATAGAATTTCGATTGGCTATTCATCCGTAGCAAGGGAATGCGTTAATTCTTCGTATTTTTTTGCTTGTTCTTGTACCTTTTTTTTCTTTCTCTTTTTTTTTTCTTTTTCGCTTATTTTGCTTGTTCCTCCTCTTCCCCCCTTTTTCCTTTCTTTCCTTCTTCCCTTTCCATGGGAATCCATTCGAAGATGACGGAAACGTGCACGGGGACGTGACTAAATTTTATCCTAGGTAGATCCGTTGGAACGTCGATGGTTCGAAGTTCGCGTGTACACGTCACTTTCCGGTGTGCAAAACGGGAACGGAATACGAAACGTCAAGCGGCGTTATGAAAGTGCAGTTTCTCTCTCTCTCTCTCTCTTTTTTCTCTTTCTCTCTCTCTCTCTCTCATTCTCTTTGCTTTTCTCCTGTTCACGTTTTCGCACGGGGAGCTATTCCCGTAGGACACGAACTTTATGGAAACATTCCTTCACCCTCAACTCCTCCCTTATCTCTCTCTCTCTCTCTCTTTCTCTCTCTCTCTCTCTCTCTCTCTCTCTCTCTCTCTCTCTCTCTCTCTGTCTTTCTCCTTTTGGCATGTTGGTTCCTCAAGTACGAAATGTTTTTCAAAACGGAATAACCCGTTAGTGTTTCCACGTGAGAAATATATACTCCGGAGGATCTAATCCGTTAATCCTCTCTTTCTTTACTCTCTTTCTCTCTCTCTCTCTCTCTCTTTCTCTCTCTTTCTCTTTTATATATATGTATATTTTTCATGATTTATTAAAAATGATTTTATTAAAAAAAAAAAAAAAAAGTATTGTATTAAATTTGGTAAACGTCAAACAGGACGTCCATCGACAAATCTCTAATTCGATTATTGTATTATTGCATTATTATTAATAATATAATATTGCAATTATAATGAGATTGAAACATCATCGATCATTATCATTCTTCATTATCTGTTATCAATCTCTCTCTCTTTCTCTCTCTCTCTCATCTTCTTTATTTTGTTAATAATAAATATTATTATTATTATTATTATTATAGTTATTGTCATTAATTTTTATTATTATTATCATTATTATTGTAACAATAATAATTCTGTATCGCGTTAATAATTATCGAATTGGCCATTTTTAATAATCCATTTTATCTTTCTCTTTCCTTTTTATTTATTTCTTTTTTCTTTTTTCTTTTTTTTCTGTCGAAAACTCATTCCTATAACGATATATCTAACAAATCTAACACTAATCTATGCATTATCGCGAGGATAAATATTGTATAAGGAAATGAATAATAACAAAATTAATAACAATTTTAGAAAGTTTTTAGGATTCATTAAAAATCCATTAAAAGTCGATCTAAAACGATCGTAAGAATATTCAGTTTTGTATGAGCTGAATAGCTGTCGTCGAGAGGTAGAAGGAAGGAAGGCTTGGGGGGTGGAGTAGAAGAACCCACAACCCTTCTTTCTCCTACCCCTCTGCCGTTCAACCCTACTATCTCCATCTCACTTTGCCACCTTCCC
Organism: Vespa velutina; assembly: GCF_912470025.1. Taxonomy (NCBI): domain Eukaryota; kingdom Metazoa; phylum Arthropoda; class Insecta; order Hymenoptera; family Vespidae; genus Vespa; species Vespa velutina. The sequence continues at coordinate 1,047,922 of NC_062191.1, read as the reverse complement.
AACCTTCTTCATCGTCGGGCCCCCCAAATGAAAGGGCTAAAGGGGGAGGAAGTTAACGCCAGCTACGTTTTCAACGTAATCCATGGTACGACGTCTTCGTTGGTAGAGGGAATCAAGAGAGCTACCTGACAAGAGCCGAACAGTCGCTGACGTTTCTCCGACGGTGCAAGACGCAAGCATTCGACTCGATTTAACCTCGCTTTTCACCTCGTTGTTAGCTGTTCGCACCTTATACCTACTTCTACATAACTATATACATACATGTAAATATATATATATATATATACTCATATACATATATATATATATATATGTGAGTATGTAAGTACATATAGATATTTGTACTTACTAGGATATATACATACATGTATACATATATATATATATATATAAATATATTATGTGTGTATGTATGTATATGTATATGGATATGTAATACATATTATGTAGATAGTTGTTTACATATACCTACTACCCATTAACGTCAATATGCATCTGCTCCTTTCGACGTTTCACTCGACCATGATCGTTTCCAATGCGTTTACCTTCACTGATATACGAACTCGAAGAGAGAGAGAGAGACAGAGAGAGAGAGAGAGAGAGAGAGAGATAGGCGGCAGGTTTCTCAGAAACCACCATGGAAACGTTTATTTCGCTGCCATGGAAACGCCTTAGGCGAATTCAAAGGCATTACTATGGGGTATGGTATAGTAGTATCTAAGACTGCCGGTAGCTCTTGCCTTTGAACGTACGATATCGAGGTACTTCGACATACAACTACATATAGATATAAACATATACATATGTATATTATATACATGTACATATATATATATATATATATATATATATATATATGTATATATATGTATATATATGTATATATGTTCATGTATCCTGATAGCTTGATCCTGTCTTAGACGTTGGTGAATAATATTTAATTGAAACGTTACGAAAACACTTGAATATACAATGCAATATTTTTAGAACAAATTCGATTTCAATCATTAATAATCTCTCAACGTATATTGTTTAATTGAAACGTTAAACGTTATTAAATTAATATGTCTGTTTTAAAAGAAAATTCAATTATGCATTGATCTTTTAATGATCAATACATTCGTAAGATTAAAATGTTACGGTAACTCAAGAATCTGGGCTTTTTCTTTCTTTTTCTTTCTTCCTTCTTTTCTTTTTTCTTTCTTTCTATTTTATTAAGTTATCAAACTTTCCTGTAATAATCTATTGGCAAAAGTATACAATTATATACAATTTAATAGATATAGATATAGATAAGATTTATAGATTTAATAGATATAGATAGATTCAATTATTTTTCTATCGTCATAGATTAGTATCTATTCCAGCGAAGAATTATTTAGAAAGAAAATGTTATTCCTATATTACGATATTACGTTTCTTATCGTAAAAATGAAGTTTCATGCTTATGGTGAATGGCAGTACCATCTTTTTATCTCTCTCTCTCTCTCTCTCTCTCATTTTTGTTCTCTTTCCTTTTTTTACGAAAACCCGAAGAACCTGACGAAGAGTTCTCGGATTTTTACGGATCCGATAGGCGACGGTTAAAGCTCTTTCTCGCGGAATACCAATTACCCATTATGCGAATGTGTGCCGTTGGAACTTTCACACTGGGGAAGTTGAAATACTTTTTGTCATTCCTAAAGGAAATTCTCGTTCGTGGGGCGTTCCGCCACGTCGTCGTGTTGATTCAATCGCGAGTTAGCTTCTCGTTTTCTCTTTTGCTCTTTTTATTTTTTCTTTTCTTTTCTTTTCTTTTCTTTTCTTTTTTTTTTCTTTTCTTTCTTTGCCCTTTTTTTTTTCCTTCTTTCTTTTTTTACTCTCTTTCCCCCCTTTCTCCGTTCTTCTTCTACTGCATCTCTTTCCACTATTATTATTCTATCTTGTTTAAACTTAATGGATAGACGTTCGTTAGAATTAACACGTTCGACAAGATAGACGATACGTTTTTTTATTAGCTTATCCATTTAAACGATTATAATATTGTATAATTAGTTTCATCGATCGGTGAATTTCTTTCTTCTTTTTTCTTTCTTTTTCTCTTTTCTTTTCTTTTTTCTTTCTTTCTTTCTTTCTTTCTTCCTCTCTTTCTTTCAACTTTACTTGCTCTTGTTTCTTTAAAATAAATCTTTTCATCTTCATTTTTCTTTTATTTTTTTCTTCTTCTTTTATTACTTAATCATAAAAATAAAAGCGCTTAATCATTCGTCGCCTTTGATTCATTCTTCGACATGATCTTAACACCTTACTGGCGCATCCTTTTTAAATAATTATATTAAGTAATTGTAATAAATAATTATATTAACAAAAAAAAAAAAAAAGAAAAAAGAAAAAAAAGGACTTTCTTTAACTCGTTAAAGAAACTTTTGTCTTTTCCTTTTTTTCTCTTTTTTTTTTTTTTTTTTTTTTTTTTTTTTTTTTCAGAAAATATGAATTTAACGATCGATTATTATTCGCGAATAAATAATGAAATTGAGGAAAATTAAAAAAGAGAAAGGAGAAAAAGGGTAGAAAAGAAAGAAGGAGAAAAAGAATTATTATACGAAACTAGTCGACTACGATTAGGTTCGTTAATCGTAAATGCAAATATCTCTAGTGATTGATACTCCAAAGCCGTTAAGAGAAAAGCCAACGGAGAAGAGTAAGCATAGCAAACTATGCTATCACTAACACCAACAAAGTCAACTTAAAGTAATGCTCCTCTCATACTCTCTCTCTCTCTCTCTCTCACTTACTCTCCTTTTTCCTCTCTCTCTCTCTCTCTCGTTGCCTCGTTTCGGTTGTGGTTTCTCTTTCAGTCTGTCACTTTAAAATCTGCACTTCATTATCCCGTACGTCTTAGCTTCATTCGAAAGAGAGAGAGAGAGAGAGAGAGAGAGAGAGAGAGAGAGAGAGAGAGACTATTTCATATCTCGCTCACGTGAAAAGGACGCGTCTCTTCGGTTAATCTTTCTGCATACTTACACCGAAACATACATATGCATATACATATACCAGGTCGTTCGCATAAAATTTTACATGCTGTTCCAATCTTATAATCGTCGTACCATATCGACACTCGAACGTCGTTTCTTTCCTTTTTATTTTTATTTTTATTTATTATTATTATTATTATTACTATTATTATTATTGTTATTATTATTGAGCAGCATGATTTTTTATAATATAAAGAAAAAACAGAGAAGAAAAAGGAAAAGAACGTCGATCACGCGTTTCGATTTAATTTCAAGCTTCTCTTATTTTTCCTTTTTTCTTTTCTTTTTATTTTTTTCTTCTTCTTCTTGTTTATCCGTACAAATCCAAAAACATTTTATCTCGGATATAAATTGAAAATAAAAATTTTCTCTTCGTCCTTCGCAAAGAGAGAAAATCTCTGTTATCGTTTCTCTTTACGTCGTCTCATTTCTTTTCTTTTTTTTTTTTTTTCATTTATTTAATACATAAACGAACGAATGAAGGAAAAAAAAGAAAAGAAAAAAGATTAAAAAAAAAAAAAAAAAAAAAAAAAGAAATAGAAAATTACGAGAACGACATCTTGCAATAATTTGTATGAAAATAAGTTGTTAACGTTTTACATGAACCACCCCTTTTTATACGTAACTACAAACGAGAGTAGAGAGTCACACTTTCTTCTTAATGTAAATTTAAATATAAATTTGCGTCCTAACGAACTTTGTGTTTCCGCGAGAAACAGGAGAAATATATTCGCGGCTCTCCTCCGAGCCCTACTAGCGATAATTCGAGTCTTGGAAAAGACGTATCCGAGACAACAAAAGTCTAAGAGGTTCTTAATCTCGTTCTCGAAGAAACCCTTTATCGTCTTGATGGAAATAGAAAGAGAGAGAGAGAGAGAGAGAGAGTGGGAGAGCAGCAAGCGTCTCGACGAATCGAAAAATCTGCATTACAAATACGAAATACGAAAATATTTTTCAAACGAAACAAAGGGACTTGCTATAAACAAATTAATTTTCAATTATTATTTGAATCAATATGATTTATACATCATTAAGCTAATGTATTATTAAAAAACATTTTTGTTCTTTAAAATAATATAATGTTAAAAGTGTAAAGATAATAAATATAAAATTTGTTATAATAAAATTAATTTTAATGATTATTTTAAATTTATATCCATATCAATGATAATAAATTTATTTATACAAATTTTAGAAAAATAATGTCGACGTTTTCGAAAAATCTATATATAAATATATATATATATATGTATGTATGTATGTATCTATGTATGTATCTATGTATGTATGTATACAACACGTAGATACATATTGAAGATCAAAAAGGATTAATATAAAATAGGTATAATATAGGAATTTAATTTGAACATATTCGAGATGAAGTTGGATATAGGTAAAACGTATATACATACATATGTAACACGGAAACGTTTGACTGGAAGCTAATCGTGTCACGACACTAAGCCGTCGAAGCATCGTATTTATATATTCAGGACACGCGTTTATAACGTAAACTGGCATAGTAGGTACGTGTATTATACTGTTCGAATGTACCATTTAACGCGTTAACGAGCTCTCGCAATTATAAATCTCTATCGTGCGATATTACTATACACTTGGTACTCGGTTGAGTTTGCTTGTAAATAAAGGATCAGTATCTAAGAGGAGTATACTTGATGTTAAAAGTGTTGGTCATTAGTTTATATTATTTATATATATATATATATATATATATATATATATATATATATATATGTATATGTATATGTATGAAGATGTCTATTTATACCGGAAACGGTCATATTAAGCTTATGCAGAGCTTATACGATCATCTAAAGTAGTAGACCGAACACGACGTTATGAAACTTCAGTCTATTCAACCGTACTAGGTTTTATCGCGTTCTCGTATCGTTAAAAGTGACGTATTAAAGCGATATCTTCTTGGTATTATCCGAAATATACCCTTCTTCCCTCTCACTCCTTAAACTCTACCTTTCTATCTCTCTCTTTCTCTCTCTTTCTCTTTCTCTGTCTCTCCATATTTCTATCTCTCGTTGATCGAAATTGTTTTCGAAATTATGTGTGCTTTTCAAATAATTATATCCATTCTATTATTTTCGATTCGACAAATTTATACGAATAATTTTGATTTCAATTCTAATTGAATATTCATATACATATATATTTATATATAGATATTTCGAAAACGTCGACATTATTTTTCTAAAATTTGTATAAATAAATTTATTATCATTGATATAGATATAAGTTTAAAATAGTCATTAAAATTAATTTTATTATAACAAATTTTATATCTATTATTTTATACACTTTTAACTTTATATTATTTCAAAGAACAAAAATATTCCATTCTATATCGAAAAATTTGAATGTCCATCTATACCTAACATGGCGATATATTATTTTTTTTTTGTTTTTTAATTTATTAATTAATATAAATATAAATAAAAATAATCCATTGAAATAAGATTTTATTGAAAAATTTTTATACCTATTTACTCTTTTAACTGTTCGTGAGAAAAAAATTTTCTATTTGATATGTAAAAATTCAAAATGAACTATGCGAAAAATCGTTTCTATGCGTTTGAGATCATTTTATAGGTTATCTTTTTTTGCGCTTCGGTTTTTTTTCTTTTTCCTCTCTCTCTCTCTCTCTCTCTTCTTCTTTTCTTTTTTTTTCTTTTTTTCTTTTTTTTTCTCTTTTTTTTTTTTTTTATGAAATCTCCAACGACAGTCTATGGTACGGAGTGAAACCGCGCGTGGTTCAATTTCACGGCTGATGGCACGGCCGCTCGCGCCTGTAAAATTTTCGTCGGCCATATCGACGAGAGAGGAAAATTTCTCTCCAAAGATTCGATATAACCTTCGGAAAATTTTCTAACGAATATCTTCTTAATGGTTCTAGCGCGCTCGTGCATATATTCGATTCGCGAATATGTCATACGCATTGTCAATTATTTTTATTTGTTTATTTTCCTTTTTCTTTTGTTTTTCTTTTTTCCTTTTTTCAATTACAAGTAAACAAAATTTCTATACATTTTTGTCATTGAAGAAGAATGAAAAAAAAGAAAAAAAAAAAGAAAAAAACAAAACATCTTTCGTAAAAAGTCACGAGAATAGAAAATCTCCAAATCTTAGAACTAATTCTCAGATCCTCTTAAATCTTTTGCTTCTATTCTTTTTTTTTTCATTCCTTTTAAAATTTGCATTCTCGCGTAATAAAAAAACAAGCACACGATAATATTTTCTTTCGTAGGTATTTGTCGATAGAAAGAAAGAAAGATAGAGAAAAAAAGAAAAGAAAAGAAAAAAGAAGAAAAGAAAGAAAAGCTCGGAAAGAGGCGAGGTAGTTTTAAACGATTCGAAGAAAGAAGAAAAAAAAAGAAAAGAGAAAAAAAATATATATATATATATATAAAAAGAAATAATTCGATTATGAGCAAGTGCTTGTCGTAACATATATTTCTGGGATGAACTGTACATCACCGTGGGATTGCGGTTGAAAATCGTAATCGAGACAATTTCCAACGGCGCCGTTTTGTATTTCGTCGAAATCGAGTATTACTGACTGACTGACTGACTGACTGACTGACTGACTGACTGACTGACTGACTAGTTGACTGACTGACTGACTGACTGACTGACTGACTAAACGAAAAACGAACGAATGAACTAACGAATGAATCGAACGAAAGTACGAACGAACGAGCAAATCCTAAAGGGTGTAGTACTGTTAGTAATACTACTGTTAGTGAATAGAGTAAAGGACAGGGGGTAGATAGACGCATTGAAAAGGTTCACAATTTACAACGAGCAAACCTTTCAAACTGATTGACAAGTTCTCTCTATCGAATTGTACACTCGTACGAGGATGAATCAGAAAAATCGACGGAATCGTAATGAACGAGCCGACCGCTCGTTTTATTCTTCTTTATCCCCTCCCCTATTCCCTCCCTCCTATCCCTACACCCCTTGGTTACGACTCACTCCGATTGATAGCCGGAGAAAGAAAAAGAAAATAGAAAAGAAAGAGAGAGAGAGGGAGAGGGAGAGAGAGAGGAAGAAGAAAATCGGATGAATTGTCGAATAGTTGAATAATTCGCGATAACTCAAAAACGTTTTCATCGAATTTCACGCTAGATTTTTTTCTCTTTTCTTTTTTCTTCTTTTACATTTTCTATTTATCTATCTTTCTTTACTATTTTGAGAAAACCTTTCTCATTTTAGTTTCGATCGTATCTTTCTCTTTCTCTCTCTCTCTCTCTCTCTCTTTCTCTCCCTTTTTTTTAACTTTCTATGCTTATTAATTTTCTAAGTCTTCCTTTCTCTCTCTCTCTCTCTCTTTCTCTTTTATTCGACGACTAAGGAGGCAGTTTTTCGAGTAAGTGTAAGAAAAAAAAAAAAAGAATATATAACTATAGATACCCTAGTGAGAAAGCATCGAATTTAGACTCCGTTCGTAATACGACGGTATCGAATAAATAAAAAAGTAATGGCGTTCCTTCGCCTGAATTTTCCATAACGCCGTGCCAGCTTTCCTAGATATCTTATGTACTCTCTCTCTCTCTCTCTCTCTCTCTCTCTTTTGGTTTCATTCTTTCTCTTTCTATGTGCTTGCTTTCGTTCGAAGAAGAAACGATTACGTGAGCTCGTGCTTTAACGGACGATCATTGAAGTTATCGGAGAATCTTTCTTTTTACTTTATCTTTTCTCTTTCTCTCTCTCTCTCTCTCTCTCTCTCTCTCTCTCTCTTTCTTTCTCTTTAAAATATTCGAAAGTAATCCAAATTTTTCTCGTCTTCGTCTATATCTTCGTCTCTCTCTCTCTCTCTCTCTCTCTCACTCTCTCTCTCTCTTTCTCTCTCTAATAAAGTTCGTAAAAATCTGTGAAAAGTATTCGATTGATCGTATGTTTATTTATTTATTTATTCTTTTTTTTTTTTTGATATAATTTCTTTTCCTTTTCTTTTTGGTTTTTCTTTCTTCACAGATTTATGTGGTATTTATACACAGCAATCAGTTTATTTTCGTATTTAATATTTGTTTAATTTATTAAATTAATACTAATTTTAATAGATAATAATTTCTACTATATATATATATATATATATATAATAATGATCAACGATACGATGATTAACGATGAAAGATAATTATTTTCAAGGATCAGATTGAGGGCGGAGGAAGGGTGTGTAAGTAAGTGACGAAGGCGTTTTATCGCGAATACATATATTTTAGATAGAAAATTAGATGTTAGATCCGTTAGTTCGAAATTTCCCTTCTTTTATATTTTTCTTTTTCTTTTCTTTTTGAGATATAAACGATCTGTCTGGCAGTCGAAGACAATGGACGAGACGAACGATGCCGATATAGACTCTGTCAGAAAGATTGGTGAAAGGGGGAAGGGGAGGACTTTCGATGATTAATGAGAGAAGTCCGATTGATTTTATAAACGTAACACGCCAGTGATTTGAGGAAAAGCACGGATATCGTTCGCCGGTAACCATCGTTCGATTTTATATCGACGTGAAACTAATACCGTCCATGAAAATATATATTTTGTACAGAGAAACAGCCGAAGGATGAGATAGATATGGAATCGATCGATCTTATCGAAAAGAGAGAGAGAGAGAGAGAGAGAGAGAGAGAGAGAGAGAGAGAGAGAATAAACTATTCGTATGCAACGTGAAAGATTAAATTAAACAAATATTAGAATTTAAAAGTGAAATGATAAAGAATAATTTCTATCACCTTTTCTCTCTCTCTCTCTTTCTCTCTCTCTCTCTCTCTCTCTTAAGAATAAAACGAAATTCTATTTGACGATAACTTTTGTTTGTATAGATATGTGATATATGTATATATATGTAGTTGTTCATTTTAAGATTAACGTGTAATTTCACATACTCATAAAAATATCAAGTGAAATTGTAGGGTAAAAAAAAAAAAGAAAAATAGAAAAAAAAAGCAAAGAAAGAAGAAATGAAAAAGCATTCTCCCTATGAGACTACCATAAAAATTGCAATTTTGCGTGAGATTTTTTTTTTTGTTCATCGTCATTCACTAATCAATGAATATGAAATCTTTCTTTTACTAACAAACAAAAGATATAAAATCCTCGTATATTCGACAAAATATTCTATACTATTTCCTACCAATGCCAACACCATCACCATCACCAACTCCCGGGCCCCCCCTCCCAAGCCCCGGCCACGGTCTCTTTGAAAGAGAGACAAAAAAAAGGACAAAAAGGATAAAACGAGAAGGAAAAAAAGATAAAAGAGACAAAAGCAAAAAAAGGAAAAGGAACAAAAAAAAAAGGAGAAATCTAGGAAATGAAGAAAAATTTCGAAACGCTCCGGCGTTATATTACATTTCTCTCTCTCATATTTACCCACACTTTTACCCCTATGAAAAACGTAGTTCTCGATGATGAAGCATACACACGGAGTATTTGAATACACGAATAGGCACACGAGTGGAATTACTTCAAATCCCTTTCGCGTACCCTTATAGAAGAGCGTGAGTTACATACATATTTTATATATATATATATATATATATATATATATATATATATATATATATATATATATATATATATTAAAACGCCGACAGGAACGAAACTCGTAATTGAAAATCAAATTCGTAATACGTTACTCCCTATGTAGATATATATATATATATATATATTTTTTTTTTGTTTTCTTTCTTTCTCTTTTTCAATTTTTGTTTCCATTTTTTCCCCTGCCCCCAGCCCCGTTTCCCTCTGTAAATCAAAAGAGCTCACGTATCCGTTCGAAAAATTTCACGAGTGCTATTGCACGGCACGATCATCGCGCGCCCACTTGTTCGACATAATCTTTTTTATTCCTGAAAATCGCTTCGTCAGGGGGATAAAACTCTCTTGGTAAAATCATCGAATTGAAGATACATCAAAATTCTTCATATTTCGTTCAAGTGTATATATATATATATATATAGGGTATCTTGTAAATCGTGGATAAAGCTTATCCATTGACAGATTTATTTTAATGATGTTCAATATTTTTCAATTTTTTTTTCCAATAATTCAGAGAATACAAGATACAACATATAAAAGTATTATATACATACATATATATATATATACACATATGTATATTCCATGTATCAAATTGATTCTTTCGATAAAAATCAAATCGCCGGATATAATAAACGTTCTATCATCAATAGTAATCACGAAACATCCATTAGGTTTACGTCTTACATGTTTTACATTCGATAAATAAAAAAAAATTACGAGAGAAATAGAAATATTTAAGGTGTATATAAATATACCGTTTACATATATCGTTCATACTTTCAATCTTAACTTACGAGACTCTCGATAAATATCTACTATACTATAC
>NC_062191.1:952500-1032500 GCF_912470025.1 Vespa velutina | reverse complement strand
CTTGTTATTTAAAAAAAAAAAAAAAAAAAAAAAAAAAAAAAAAAATATATATATATATATATATCAATTAAATTTAGTTACAAATCGATCAGATTTTTCGCTCGAAATTCGTCATTCAAAAAAAAAAAAAGTCAATTAATAATATATATAACAAGATTATATACACATATATATAAAAACAAAGAAAAAGAAAACTCGACCATAATGATCTTTTGTTTCTTTTTTCCGGTTATTTTTGTTTTTTTCTTTTCCTTCTAATTTTTACATATATATCCGACAAAAAGAAACTTACGTTTCCGTTTCGAAGAAGAAAAATCCTATCGTAAGCCGAACGACGAAAGAAAGTTGTCACCTGGCTCGTCGAAACTTTTCACGAGGAAAACTCTAGTTTTCTATTTAGCAACGATTCTTATCTTTGATCTTTCGTTCTGATCCGATCTAAAAAACATTGCCACAGATTCTCACTTCGTTGGGTTTGTTCGCCAAAAAAAAAAAAAAAAAAAAAACAAAAAAAAGAAAAAAAAAGAAAAGAAAAAAGAAAAAGAAAGAAGAAAAAAAAGAGGAAAAAAAGAAGAAGAAAAAAAAAGAAGACGCCGTAAGAGAGAAAGAAATAGAGAGAAAGAAAACGTCGGTTTGCGGCGGACGTTTGGAAAGCGACGAAAAGTTCGCCTCGAAGGCACCAACCCCACCCAATCGCGTTCGTCTTTTCACAGGGATAACTTCTCTCAAGGTAAAAATAACCGAAGTCTATCTTTTCGTTCTTGAATTTCTTTCTTTTTCTTTTTTTCTTTTTTTTTTTTTTTTTTTTTACGCTTTTTATAATACTTTCTTTTTTATTTTCTATCCTTTTTCTTTCTTTCTACCTTTTTTTTATTCTTCTCTCTTCCCCTACCCACATCTTTCTCACCCTCTCTCTCTCTCTCTCTCTCCAACTCTTTTTCACGAATACCAGTACGAGAGAAGTGTCGTCCCTAAGTTTCGACACAATGTCCTTTGAATTCTTACCACCGGAGCAAGGAACGTAGGCGGAAGCCGAGTGTAATCTAAAGTTCGAATTTTCGATTAACGAGACAGATGAAGAAAGAGAGAGACAGAGAGAGAGAGAGAGAGGAAAGGTGGAATAATATTTCCTTCTTTGTGCCGATAGCCGAAGAATTCGGCGGCGCTGGAATAACTTAGCTCGAAAGTTTTTCTCTCCTCTCGTCTCGTCTCTCTCTCTCTCTCTCTCTCTCTCTCCCTCTCTTTCGTAAAACCTCATTTCTCGATTCTCTGGTTATTTCTTTTGAAAGAACGAAAAGACGAGAAGTAAGTATGTGTGTGTGTGTGTGTGCGTTTGTCCATCCGTCGGCGTATATGTGCGTGCGCGCACGTGGTATGTGTGTGTGTGTGTATATGTGTATTTGTGTTTTCTGTGTGTGAATCTACTAACTCGTATCTTCGTTGATGACAACGTTGAACGGACCGTCATTTATTTTTCATACTTCGGATCCTTTGATATAAAATTTTTAAAGGACACCTGGAAATTCGAAAACGATATCTATCATATATATACAACGACGACATTCGTAACTTTTCTTTAATATCTCTTTAATTTTTTTTTTCTTTTTTACCTTCTCGAATCATCTAGCCTCAGTCGGTTCTACACTTAAGAATTCACGTGGAATTTATTGCCTGAAAATATCGAATTGTGGTAAATCGATCGATAGAAACGAAGAATGAAGAACGAAGGAGAACGACCGATCAGAGAGAATTCCTACGTCGAAGAGAAGAGAAACGCGAAATATCGTTTGAGCGGTTAGGTTTGGTTCTCGGTTGCAAAAAGGCATTTGCATGGTTTTTCAGGTATTTCCTTAGGAACGGAGGAAAATGCTATTGTCGAAAAGACGAAGAGGATTGTCCTTTGGGAGAAAAGAAAGACTACTAGTATCTCCGTCTCTCTTTCTCCACCGTCCTCTTCTTCTTTCTGTATCTCTCAGTAACTCGTGGACGATACGTAATCCAAGAAATTTTCAAATGCCGCTCGATCGTTGAAAATATTTGAAAAACAAGATGTCCCCATCCCCTTCCCCTTTTCCCATGGGATACCGTTAATAAGATGGAAAATATTTTCGTCTGAAGTAGATCTTAGGAATTTTCCTTTTAGCGAATTGGCTTTGATCCGTCAAATATTTTCCCGATATATTAAATATCTTGCGTTACTCGGATTATATACACTCGCTATATGGTTGTATCGTTTTTTTTTTTTTTTTTTTTTTTTTTTTTTTTTTTTTTTTTTTTTTTTTTTTTTTTTTTTTTTTTTGTTAAATTTCGAATTCGCAGAATATTCGAATTCGATTTTCGGCAACGATTTTCTATTTTAATATCATTCCATATAACTTAAATTCACTCAGATTTACTTATAAATATAGGTATTAATCAATCGGTTAAATAGCTCGATAACAATGGGTCGACAAAATACGTCGAGAATCTGATGTAAATGAATGGAGGCCGAATTTACAGTGAAGAACTACTGAGGTAATTTAAATGGAATTTTCATAAGCGAAATAATTGATCATTCCCCGGTTGATCTCTCTCTCTCTCTCTCCCATTTTTTCCTTTTTTTTTTCTTCTCTAAACGCGCCCACGAAAATAGACAAAAGTGCTTCATTATTAAGAAACCGCGTAGGTATTCGTACTATGACCAGAAAGAGGAGAACTTTTAAAAGCTCGAGAAGAAGCATCTTTCGAATTTCTTTTACTCTTACTACGTATCTTTCGAAACTTTTATCGAGCTTGAGAACCCTCCTTTTCCGAAGATATTTTCCACTTGTTCTTTCTTCTCTCTCTCTATCTCTATCTCTATCTCTCAATTTCTTTATATATATATATATATATATATATATATATATATATATATATATATATATATATATATATATCACGTCGTACGATTGAAGAGAGCGCTACTTACCGTAGATCGACTCGTAGACGTCTGGAAAAGATTTTAGACCGGAATTAGAATCGACGTTTTCACAGATTTCATTGACGACTACTAGGCAGAAATAAAATTCGACGTTTAAAGTCTCTTGTCTGTGCTCGTTTGCCTTGAAACTTGTTTCTTTGTAACGCATTGCCTTTTCTTCCTTTTTCTATTTTGTTTTTTTCTTCTTTACTTTTTTCTTTTCCTTTTTTTTTTTTTTATTTCTAATGTCACTTAACAAACGCGAAACGAAGGACGAAAAGAAAAAAAAAAAAGATAAAGACAAAAGTAAAATAAAAACAAAAAAGAAACATTATAGTAAATACGTACATACATACATACATACATACATACATACATACATACATACATACATATATATATATATACGTACGTACGTATGTACATATGTACAATCGATTTTAGATAATCGATTCATAAACGTTAGCACGTAATCAAAGATTTACCACAAACCGTGTCTCGCTACGAACGATGATAACATTATGATCGTAATACCAATGATGGTTGGTGTGGATTAACCATGGCAATTGCATTACCTCGCTGCTGCCCATATCATCGGCTTAGATAAGCTTATACAAGTGCCGACACGTTTTTGTTCGCGTTAAATCGAGACAGTTTTTCCCCCATTTTTCTTTTTCTTTTCTTTTCTTTTTTTCTTTTATTCTTTTTCTTTTTTTACTCTTTTAACCAGATTTCTTTCGAACCCTATCCGAAAACAATTATGGAAGTATTATTGATCGTAAAGATATATCAAAGACGATGAAACACGTATTAATGATCTATATCAAAAATTATGCCGTACATGGGAAATCAAAGATTCTCCGTACGTAAGAAAAATCGTATCGGAGTAGAAAAAAAAAAAAAAGAAGAAGAATAAGAAGAAGAAGAAGAAGAAAAAAGAAAAGACTCGAATTTGTCAGATTAAAGATTCAACGAACGATTTTAATGCGCCTGCGCATACGCCTGAGAGGCGTTCAGGCGGTCTCTGACGAGAGATTTGCAACTTTGAGATCTTGCAAAAGACAAAAGAGAGAGAGAGAGAGAGAGAGAGAGAGAGAGAGAGAAAGAAAAAAGAAAAGATGAAGATACGCTCGAAGAATGGATCGGTCATGTAGATAATATCATAACAATTGTTTTGGTATCGTGTTTAACATTAAAGTTTCTGAAAATGAAAAGTACCGAAGTTCATACGGAATCACGTGTGCATTTTCTTTCTCTGTCTCTGTCTGACTCACTCTCTCTCTCTCTCTCTCTCTCTCTCTATCTCTTGCGATTGGCATCGCTCTCAAAATAGTAGTGCGCAACGTGGGACACGATTCGCACAGAAATTATCCGGCATTTCGAAAGCCTTGGATTACCCTTATCGCGTAGGCTAAATTCGAGCCAAGCCTCAACCCCCGAATGCCAGTACCCTTCTGCTAGGAATACAACCCTTCCTTCTCTATCTCTATCTCTTTCTCTCTCTCTCTCTCTCTCTCTCGCTCTCTCTCTCTCTCTCTCTCTCTCTCTCTCTCTCTTTTGTGAGGATTACCTGTCCTCCTGCATAGTAACGCTGGCAGAGAAATCCTAACTCGAAACACGCATTCTATAGCAAAGCTTATGGATAGAGCAACGAGCGTAACGTTTACACGCACCAGAAACAACGAAGCGTGCTTCAGCTTCGCGTGAATGTCCTCTCTCTCTCTCTCTCTCTCTCTCTATGTCTCTCTAGTTTACTCTCTCGCTCTCTCACTCGCTCGTATCTTCCTCATACCTACCTACGTAGTTATCTATATATGCATATATATATATATATGTATATATGTATGTATGTATGTATGTATGTATGTATGTATGTATGTATATACGTATGTATGTTGGATACCGATATGCTATGAGTAGAGAAAGCGTATTCGCCTATATGCTCGCGGTTATCCGAAAATGAACGCGCGACGTTGCTCGACCAAGTAGCGAAGCTGGTTCGAAGCCAGACGAAGTAGATATAACGATGCCATGTATTTTAGTATACCATAGAAATTTCGAGATTCTATAGAATCTCAAAAGCTTTCCTCCTTATACGGGTCAATTTTATACGATTGATATTATTCGATCATATCTAATTATTTCATTCTTACGTGTCAATTCATTTTATCCTATTTCATATTATATTTTTCATTTTCCTTTTTGTATACGAATTTCTTCGAAGTTGTTATTAAAATTCGTTGCCTATTGATTTTTCAACGACCTATCGAATTTTCTCTTTTTCCCATTATCGAATACGAGTTTCGAACGTTATCAAATTAAATACCTTTCAAGTGTGCCATAACAAATTTTATTTTATATCTTCGTATCGATGAATTATTATCATCTGTATTTTGTTTTCTTTTCCTTTCCTCTTTTTTTCTCTACGAATTTCTATTAAGTCGATATCACAATTGGAATTTTCTCGATCTTTTTCGAATTCTCGGAAAATTGAAATAAGTTTATGGGATGATTGTTGCGTGCGTGAGTATTTGCCTATCGATCGATCGATCGATCGTTAGATCTCCTTCTAGATTGTTAGATCGATATTGCGTACTCGATGATGAATAGTTGTAAAAAAAAAAAAAACAAAAACAAAAAAAAACAAAAAAAACAAAAAAAAAAAGAAGAAAAAAGAAGAAAAAAAAGGAAAAAGAAAAGAAATAAGAAGAGTAAAGAAGAAGAAGAAGAAGAAAGATTAAAGATAAATATTAATGATCGATGGTCAATCATTTATTTATATATCAGATTGGAAAGTTACGAAATCATTTGAATATAGTAAACGGAGGAAGAGCTTTATAGATACGTGATATCGATTACAAAATTGAAGGGTCCTTCATTCCTGTAGATTTACGCGTAACCGAGTGCTTATTAATGAGAACGATCAGCGGACCGTCATTAAGGAAGAACATGTCTAGTCCCCAGGGCTTAATTACGCTTCTGTTCCTCCTGTTATTATTACTGCGACTATTAGAGCGACTATTATGACCGAATTCAACGTAGGTTCAACTCTTCCCCCCTTTTCATCTTTCACCTCCCACCACCCATGTCCCCTTACTGATGTCTCTAGCATCTGTTATGTAAGATCAACGAATCGTTTGAAAAATGAACGACAAATTTAAATAGAATCTTAGCATTGAAAAGTCCGACGATTATTTTCATTCCTATCGCGTTGATTATTCAATTCCATTAAAAGATTTTTCTTGATTTATTTATAGATCTTTTTCTTTTTCTTTTCTTGAAATTTATTTGTCCGTTAGAGATATTTGAGTGTGCTTTATGAAAAAAAAAAAAAAAAAATATATAAATTGAATAATGATCAGAGAAGAAAAGTACCGACGATAGAACTTTCGTCTGGAAATTTTATCCTTCTTTCATATTGGCCTTTAAATATATATAATATATAACTCTTTCTCTCTCTCTCTCTCTCTCTCTCTCTCTCTCTCTCTCTCTCTCTTTCTCCCTGGCTTATTATAAAATATAAATTTTCGTTATATCCTAAGTAGAGACATCGCTTTAAATTAGATGAATCTATAAAATTAAATAATTTCAATTGGATATATCGATGATATAACGAAAACACCATAAGCCATATTAAGGAGGCAATTATTCGTACGATCGGTTTTGTTACGTCTAAGGGACAAAAGCGTTTAATGGTGCGAATATCGTTTGGCACTTAAAAGATACCACATAAATTTTGGCACAGCCAACTCCCTAGGTATTCTTAATTCAGTACCATGACTTTAGCTGTGTATAGCTAAAGTGGATTACATATCCGCTATGTTACGGCTTGCAATGGTGGTGGTGGAGATGGTGATGGTGGTGGTGGTGGTGATGGTGGTGGTGGTGGTGGTGGTAGCGGTGGGTGTTGCTCGTTCGTTCGCTCGACCTTGCTATACTGCATAGGACATGACGTGGTCGCACGATACTCCATAATAGCTTCGCACATTCGTTATTCTTTCTCTTTCGTAATTGTCTTTCTTTTTTTTTCATTTTTTTTTGTTTTGCTTTTGTTACTTTTTCCTTTCTTTCCTTTTCTTTTCTTCTTTTCTTTTTTTACTTCTTCTCTTCTCTTTCCTTTGTCAAGTACATTCAGGACTATTAAAGATAAAAAGAAAAAAGAAACATAAAAAAAGATAGAGTAGACGCGAAAAAAAAAAAGAGGACTCGTATAAAAGAGAACGTTCCTCTACACACGAGAATATTTTATAAAGCCTTGATAAGTTGTAATATATTAATAAATTAGAATTAATTCGTTCAAGTCGAGAAATTGTTTCTTATTAGATATACTTTGTTTTTTCTTTGTTTTTTTTTTTTTTCTTTCTTTCTTTCTTTCCTTTTTTTCCTTTTTATAACAGATCGATCATCTTTATAATCATTGAATTTTGCTTTTATCAATCATTAATATAATATCTACGACATAACGTATCCCACGTTTGATAACACCACCAAATATTATACATATCGACTACTATTCGTCGAATAAATTTCATCGTTCGTTACGTCCACCAACTTCCCAAGTCCGTGAATAATAATAACCTCGTATTTGCTTTACGAATGGCCACGGAATGGTGGGGATAGAAAATGGTCTGGCAGAAAATCGGGGGCTTTTAATGAAAACGTTAAATAGGTCAGTGTACTCCGGTAACTATTATCACTAGCGTCGATAGTGATAGCAAGCCTACATGCTATTGGTCCCGGTTAACGACCGTAACAACGTTATTATTCGGAACATTTACGTTTTCCAGTTAATGGGGCGGCTCATCATTTGCGGTATTGTTTAATAGAAGTAATAACTATTTGATGATATTTCTCTCTCGAATTTTTTTTTTTTCTTTTTTAGTCTCCTTCTTCTTCTTTTTCTTCCTTTTAACGAAAAAAAAAAAAAAAGAAAAAAAAAAAAACATTGCTCCAAATATTAACAAAATTTAAAATCATTTTCAATGATAAACGAATATACTCTATATCGCTAATTATATGCATACACGTATGTACATACTCGTATATATTTTCTAAGTTCAATGAAAGAAAACGCGTGTTCATCGATCTTCACAATGTTCAATAACTAACACCTGAATTTTAACTTCACTGTTGCCCTTTAAATATACTAAATGTTTCTTTGGAATATTAATATAACAATTGAATTCGTATTACTTTAATTCGTTTACAAGCAAATATTATTATATACAAAATTATATTTAAATAAATCTTTATTTGTAATATTTCGATTAAATGATATAAATTGAAATAATCAAGCGGTTACTAATCTATTAAAAAAAAAAAAAAAAAAAAAAAAATATATATATATATATATATATATATATATATTTATATAGATATTATTAATGGGTCGTAATCGAAAATAAGGTAAACATATTGCGGTATCTCTTATAAGGAAATAATAGTTGCCTGTAGCTTTCTATCTAGTAGCTAGGAGGTAAATGGAAATATGTTCGATATTAATTATAATGAGATTGCTAGACGATCGAAGTTCTCAAGTGGCTATCGACATCGACGAGTACGAAGAGTCGTCTCTAAACTTGCTCGCTGAGCGAAATATTCCAACGGGCAGGCTACCGTTGGCACTATGCTATCTAGAGATAGGTAGTTAGGTAATACATATGTATATACTTTCGGCGAGAAATTTTATGACGTGTAGTATAACCTTCCCGGTCGATGGCAGTAGAAAGAGAGAGAGAGAAAGAGAGAGAGAGAAAGAGAGACGTTAATAGAACATTATCACGAAATTGCTTGGGTTGTTGATTTTTTTTTCTTTTCTTCTTCTTCTTCTTCTTTTACCTTCTCTTTTCTTTCTCCTTTTTCTTTCTCTCTTTGTTTTTATTTTTCGCTAAAGACAATTATATCGTTCTATAACGAGTGATACGTTTATCGGTCGAGAAATGAAAGAAGAAAAAGAAGGAAGGAAGAAAGAAAAAGAAAAAGAAAAAGAAAATAGAGAATTAATCTACATAGAATGTTAACTTCGGGATTAGTGGCTGGAACATCTTTTTCTTCCATTTTCTCTATTTTTTTCTCTTTTATCAATACTCTATTCAACTATCACGACCTTTTAACGACTATTTTATTTAGTATTTAATTTAAATGAACGTGAAGTGAAATGTTAAAAGGACGATTGAAACGAAAGGAACGTTTACGAAATTTCCATGATAAATCTTAACAAACAATCAGGTAGGAGCGGATTGTTAAAGAATTTCATCCAAACATAAACCTTTCGATGTTGTGACCGCAAAGAACATAGGGAAGGAAGGAAGAAAGAGATAGATAGATAGATAGATAGATAGATAGATAGATAGATACATAGATAGAGAGAGCAAGAGAGAGAGAGAGAGAGAGAGAGAGAGAGAGAGAAAGAGAGAACACGTGGTGGAACGAAGGAGAGTGTGTATGGCTAAAGTGGATTACATATTGCTGTCCCAGCTTGCATCGTCCCCGTATATCGCTTTGGCCCAGCTGGCCTCCCAGGTAAATCGAATCACCTCTAACCTGAACGAAGTTATCCTTCTCGTCTCCGACAATTTCCGGGACTGAGTGTACACGCACTTTGTCGCACACGTCGCGACTATATATGTACGTATATGTACATGTATATATATATATATATTTATATATATATATATATATATAGATGTATAGATGTATTTATATATATATATATACATATATATGTATGTATATGTATGTTGCTCCTGCAGTAAGAGAACGAAGCGGCTGGATACGTTCGCACGCATTAGAGGCGGCTGCTGGCTAAACGCGAAGTACATAAATAAACGCTAGACTATGCGGGAGTTCCCGCTTGTTCATTGCTTTAATGAAGAACGTTAGTAGAAAGAGAGAGAGAGAGAGAGAGGAGTGCTCGATTCATTGGTATGTATCTCTATTAACGTAAGAAATATATTTCTTTCTTTCTTTTTTTTTTCACCTCTTTTCTTCGTTTCTCCTCTTTCTTTTCTTTTCTCCTTTCTTTCTTTTTCTTTTCTCTTTTTTGTTTGTCCTAAAAAAACGCTCGCATCTATCGAGAAACGAAGAAAATAATGGACTCAGGAATATTTAAAATCTTTCTATGGGAAAGAAATGCTATTGAAATTCTGTCGATTTCTTTTGGGAACGTTAAACTTATCAACGAGAAAGAGAGAAAATAAAAAGATATGTATTTATAGTTATTTTCTTTTTTTTTAATAATATACTCGTTATAATAGATAATAAATTGAATTATAGTAAATAGTTATTAAAAGTAATTGATTCGTTGGTACGTATCTCTGACGTAAGAAATACATTCTTTCTTTTATTATTTATTTATTTATTTATTTATTTATTTTTTTTTTTATATATATAAAACATTCGTATCTTCCAAGCGACGAGGAAAATGATGGGCAGGAATATTGAAATCTTTCCTTGGGAAACAAATGCTATTGAAATTCCGTCGATTTCCTTCGCGAACAAGGGAAACGTATGCAACAAGAAGAAAATCACAAAATATACATTTTTTTTCCTTTTCCTTTTATTTTTACTTGGAAAAAATATTCATTGCAATAAATAATAAATCGAGTATAGTAAATAGCAATGGAAAGTATTCGATTCTGTAAGAACAAACGATATATATATATATATATATATATATATATATATATATATATTCTGTGTCTTTGTCAAAATAATCGTATTTTCTAAGCGACTAATAAAATCACAGCAAGAACATTGAGAAGATCTTCCTCAATGGGATAAACAAATGCAATTGGTATTTATCGATTTCTATGATAAATCGGGAAATATATCGACGAGAACATAAAAAAAAAAAAAAAAAAAAAAAAAAAGAAGAGAAATAAAAAGACATGCAACATTTTTTTTCTTTCCTTTCTTCTTCTTCTTTATCGAAGAAAAAAGAAAAACAAAAAAAAAAAAAGAAAAAGAAGAAAAGGACAAATATTCGTTATAACGACAAAGACGATGAATTAAGTACAATGAATGATAGGAGTAAATGTTAAAAGTATATGTTCTTGATTTATGTCAATGGAAAAAAAAAAAAAAAAAAGAAAAGAAAATTCATTCTGTATCTATAATACATTCGTATATTTTAAACGAATAACAAATTTATGACAGGAATATTGATATTTTTCTGGATAACAAATGCAATTGAAATTTGCCATGTAAATTAAGATGTACGAGAGTATAATCTCACAGTGAAAAGCGACTTGTCACCTGTGGCGATTCGGGGGAGAAAACGTCCGTTGATACGACGACGTCTCTCTCTCTCTTTCTCTCTCCTTCTCTCATTCTCTTTCTCTCTGTCTCCCTCTCTCTTTTGTCTCGTGCCAGTTTCCTAGGGAGTTTAATTAGTTGCACTCATACGTGGCTTGGTATCTACGTGTTTGGCGTATTTTAGTGGTGAATTTCGAGAGAGTGTAAGAGACAAAGCAAACAATTAGAAAAAGAGAAAAACATAGAGAGAGAGAAAAGGAGATAAATAGATAGATAGATAGATAGATAGATAGATAGATAGATAGATAGATATAGATAGATAGATAGAGAGAGAGAGAGAGAGAGAGAGAGAAAGTACACTACTGCCTCGATGAACTATGACCTCTATCCTTTCGTTCTTTCCTATATAAACCTTACTTCGCTAGGGATTATTATGAAATCGTCGTGCGTTAGATCGTGTCTCACGGACTCATTATACGGACTCTAATTAGGACACGGACTCAGAAAGCACTCTAACGAGTAGTAGACGAGGGAAAAAGATATATATATATATATACACATATCTTTCTCTCTCTATATATCTCTATATATATATAGATATAGATATAGAAGAGAGAGAGAGAAAGAAAGAGAGTTAGATGGAACGAGCAGAGTGAGAAAGCGGAGAAAGCTTGGAGTAAGATGGTACACCATATTAGTTCATTTTCCTGACCCTAATGTCACCGTACGAACACGTGTTTATTACGAGCATTTTGTCCATTGACGTCTAATTTTTCGCGCGAATGTGTCCGTGCATTTCCACGTGCGTAAAAGAAATATGAACAAAGAAAAAGAGATAAAAAGAGAAAAAGTAAAAAAGAAAGAGAGAGAGAGAGAGTGAGAGAGAGAGAAATATGATCACCTGTTTCGTCGAGATCGAGATTTCGTCCTTTTTCTTTTTCTATTGTACATCACTCCTTTATCCTTCCAAGATCATGCCTTGCGCATCGGTGTAGACTTCTCAACAACTCTAGAAAGACTCCTTGTTGGTTATAATATATAATATAATATAATATAATATAATAAAGTATTTCTTTTCCTTTTCTTTCTTTATCATTTCTTTTCTTTCCTCTTCTCGTCCCAAAAATTATTAATACGTGTCTTCTTTCCAATCAAATTATTTTATTACGATGTTATCTAATTAATCCACGTAATTGAACTATTAATTGTTAAGATACGATCGATATAGTACAGAAGAAAAAAAACAAAAAAAAAAACAGAGAAGAAAGAAACACAGTACATTTTTAATTATGCAGCAGCCATTAGGTAATACTTATCTATTTACGTCATGTAATACAATTAAAATTATATATATATATAATCGTATATTAAATCACAAGTGATACGAAGTTCTCCGACGTATAAAGGATTGCTTCATCGAATTGTTAATAAAAATCTAACGAAATGTTCGAAACAATGTAATAATTTTATCTCGTTATAATCTATCCAATTGATATACAAATTTTTATATATATATATATATATACGTATCTTTATATGTATATTCTATGTAAAGATGAACGTAGTAAATTTGCAATAATATCAAGTAAATTACGAGATATAATTTTACGAAATACGTAAAAATTTTATGTTAGAATGAGAATAAGTATTTTCTAAAGTATTATAATTTACTTTTAATCTTATTGCGTAGATCTTTACGCCTCGAAGTATTTGATAAAATTGAAGGCTTCTCTCTTTCTTCCTTTCCTCTTTATTTTGTCCTTCAAGGATTCATTAGATCGTTGTTTATCTCTTTAATTTCCTTGAAGAATTTCTTAGAAATAAATATTTCAATTCATATATACACGCCGAATGTGTTATCTCTCTCTCTCTCTCTCTCTCTCACTCTCTCTTTCTTTCTCCCTTTCTTTCTATTAAGTCCTCGTTTAATGTTTTTAAAAAGAGATAGATATACCTATAGATATGTACGAAGACGGAGTACAAAACTAACGTAATACTTTGTTGTTATTCTTCTTTAATTCGTAGAATTATTGAAAATTTGATAAACATAAGATCGTATTAGTAAAGGGTCGTATGTGTATAGGAGATATCCATATGTATATGTAGCAGATATATATGTATGTGTGCGCGTGTATTAGAATATCGATTATACCATAATATGAGATATGATCGATTAATTAATTAATGAATTAATTGTTGATCTTTTGTCAAATAGATATGTACATACGCAATTTCTCCTCTGTTATATCTATCTGTCGTATGTTAAAAAAAGAACATATATATATATATATATATATATATATATATATATGTATATATGGAATAATAAAATACTTGTAAATGTAATAATAAAATGATAAAATAATGAAATACCCAGAAAAAAAATATATATAATTAATCTCATTCGATATATCTCCATAAATTTATATCGCATTTATAATTATTATAATATAATACGTACAATTAATAAATAATTGAAATCAGATATTATATTTGTTCTCGTGCAATAGTCCGGTAATAATCGGGAATGTTCGAACGATTTTTAGGAGACAAATTTTATATGTATATATATATATATATGTATATATGTACATATATGTGTGTGTAGTGTCTAATGGTAAAGAGAAAGAGAAAGAGAGATAGAGAAAAAAGAAAAAAGTCAACGCAGCGTAAGTTTCAATTTATATATATATGGACACTATCGACCAATATAGATTATATATATTGTATCGAGAAGAGATATTGACCTGTATAATTTTTGTTGAAAAAAAAAACAAAAGAAAGAAAGAAAAAACAGAGAAATTGACCTATTATAAGTTTTTTTTTGCAAAAGTTGTAGACGACCAAAAAAGAAAAAGGAAAAAAAAGTAAAAAAAAAAATTGTTTCGCTTGTTTGCACACAGACATTGCACACATGCACGCATAGATCTAATACGATATAGACGAGCTTTTTATATATAAGAATATTATACGTATGTGTCTGTTTTTACATGACAACGACACAAGATTTAATTTTATAAATATATATGTGTACGTACGTATATACATACGTGCATGCATTTTTGTAAAAATAAATGTTTTTCCATTTCATTAAGGATTTATGAGTCGAGTAAATTTTTTTCTCTTCTTATGTTCTTTTTTTATCTCTTTTTTTTTTTTCTTTTTGTTTTTCAAGTGAAACAAAAATAAGATAAAAGAATCGGAACGCCAAAAAATGAACAACACTTCATACGTTATAACGTACGAACGAATTATTAATAATGTAATAAAATGAAATGTAACTTTTTAAACATTTTAATATTAAATTCAAACGAAACGAATCGGGTTGCGTACGATAAAGCCTACGATAAAGCGAATCTTTTTCTTTTTTTATTTGAATAATTCGTATTAACATGGTTTTCTCTCCTCTTTTTTATTATTATTATTATTTTTTTTTCTTTTTTTCTTTTCATAAAAGTTCTTTTACGGTCATCTGCAGTTATTTACAATATTAAAGTATTCATATTGTGCTCCGCTTAAAATGAAATAATTTTATGGATTTAACAATTAATGTTTCTGAATTACTATATGTTATTTAAATTGTATAATAAAATTTCTTCAAATTTCGTTCATTCAATTTGACGAAAATCCATCAAAAGTTGATGTCGTAATATATTAAGGTAGCTGTTTTAATTGAAATTTTGTTTATCATTCTTTCTATTTTTTTTTTTTTTTTTCTTTTTTTCGTAAACTCTTTTTCGCTTCATGTTATTTGATTTGATTTGATATTTGATTGTTATCTTTATTTTTAATTTCTTCATTTTTTCCTTCCTTTTTTTTGTTTTCTTTTTATATTTTTTTGATCTTTTTTTTTTCTTTTTTTTTCTTTTTTTTTTTTTAGTCTCATCACCACCAACGTCATCATCACAATTCACGGAGAAAGTTTTGGAAAAATTTGCATGAAATTTTTATTCGCCCAGGAAATATTATTACGGATTTCCATTTACAGATTCGACCGCGCTACGCTTTACTATCGAATTTTTATTTCTCTGAGGCTCATACGTCAGTAAACGCATCCGTACGCGTATATGCACGTCGAGTTATCGGCCATGTTTTGCGCTCTTTTTGTTGTTCCGATATTCGCCGTCGTCATCGTTGTTGACATGTCGTCCTTTCGTTCTTTGTCCTTTTTTTTCTTCTCTCATTTTTTTCGTCCTCTCTCTCTCTCTCTCTCTCTCTCTCTCTATCTTTTTTCTTTTTTATTTTTTTTACGCATTTTTGCTTTTGAACGCGACTCGAAGCGATATATGACATAGAAATACACATGTGTACGTATGTATATATGCATACGTACACATATATCGTGAATTTTTTTCCTTACTATATTTTTTCTTTCTTTCTTTCTTTCTTTCTTTCTTTCTTTCTTTCTTTCTTTCTTTCTTTTTCTTCTCTTTTTTTCTTTCTTTTTTTTTTCTAATTTATTTATTTCCTCGTTGCTCTCATCTTTACGTTTCTCTTCAAACAATTTTCACGGCTATTCGACTATGGTGTTATTATTCTAAGGTAGAATAAAAAAGGAAGGAAGAAAGAAAAAAAGACGAAGAAGAAGAGAAAAGAAAGAAAAACGTGAAAAGAAGAAAAGAGGGGAAAGGAAAAAAAAAAAAAAAAAAGAAAAATGGACGGGAGTTTTATGTAAACATGCCTCGTAAAAAAAAATGCTTCACATTTTTCTAACTCTTTACGAGTTTGTAAGTCTTACACGCTCGTTTTATAGTAACTGCATACACGTCTACGCATACATATGTATATACAAATATGTGTAATTTACGATAAAATCGGACCACCGCCGAAATGTCTTTCGACGAAGTGATTTTCTTAGAAGTTAGAAACTAAACTGCATAAGAAGAAGAATCTTTCTTTTCATCATGGAATGTTATAGTTTGACCGATGAACGATAATCTTTCTTTTTTTCTTTTTTATTTACTTATTTAAATTCATAAAGAATTGACTTTTAGATTGGCACGAAGAACGCACGGCTGGGAGCGAAAAAAAGAGAGAAAGAAAGAAAAGCAAATAAAAACTAAAAACTAAAAACAAAAAAAAACAATAATTAGCAAAGACTCGAGAAACGAGGCCAAAACAAACTGGATTTTGATTAGCCGTGGAAATAGCGGCTATAATTCTATTATTCACGTTCGCTGCTTATATGTTCATTCGTTTTAATCGGGATTAACTTATCTTTCGAAGTTCTACACCATTGCTCTATTTGGAGAATACTCCGGTTAGAATCGAAATGGAAAGGCAATTACTTTCACAACGAAAGACAACCAGCATCTATACATATCTATATATGTATACGTTATATATATATATATATATATATATATATATATATATATATATACAAATATATATGTACGTAGCTCACCGAATTACTTGTGAAATAATACATTAGCGAGGGTTACTAATATCAAGTAATTTAACTCTCCCCTTGTTGTCTGTGTGCATTCGTACGTATGTGTATTTGGGATCTATCTATGTACATCGTAGATCATAAATATTCGAGTAGGCGTTAATGTGTGGTCAGTGATTTTCCAGCAATCAAGTAAATTATATTATTGTCTGGAGAATAAATAGTCTATCTATTTTATGCCACGACCGGATATGAATCTCTTTCCTATACGAATTATTTCCTGTTATTTTGCTTGCCTCACACATCCAGTTCTTCCATGAATTTTTGACCATTATCATGCATACAGGATCTATGGAGAAGGGGAGGGGGGTGAGCGAAAAAAGGAGCGAAGGAAAAAAAAAAGGAGAAAAAAAGAAAAACACCGGAACAATTATTTATCTCTTATCTCTACTCTTTTAATATTTTTAAAACGTGCGTAGAAAACGAGATTATATGTGTGTGTGTGTGTATGTTTGCACCTTTGGGTGCGTATGTGTATATATATATATATATATATATATATATATATATATATATATAAATATACCGGACTGAGCTAGAATCTAATGCGAAGAGATTAAATGAGTTTGGTTTAATTAAAAAATTATATTCAAAGTAATATAAATTAATGAAGTTGATGAAATAACGTCGAAATAGATAAATTTGTTCTCCAAGAAAATGAAAGAAAGAGAAATAGAGAGAGGGAGAGAGAGGGAGCGAGAGAGAGAGAGAGAGAGCAAAATTAAATGGAAACTTGCCAGCTATTAATAAAATATATATAGATGAAAAAAAAAAAAACAAAATAAGAGATTCTTTCATAAGCGAATCATAGAATTTATAATCAATAAAATAAGATCCAATAAGACGAAGAATTTGGAAATGTGTACTATTTAAAATAAAAACAAAACTATATTTATAAATATGAAAAAAAAAAAAAAATAATAATACATATATAAAATAACCTTCGATGTAACGAATGAAATAAAAACGAGTGATCGACGATGATTGGACGTTCGTAAAGAAACAAGAACAAGAAAAAAAAAAAATCCCTTCCCAACGTTATTACGGCAATAGAAAAACGTATAAATAATTTATTCGGTAATCTAGAAAAGTTATCGATTGAACTTTTCCAAAAGGTTATCCAAAAGAAGTATGGAAGAAGGAAAGCTAAGCTTGATCCACGAACGAGCACACCTATCCTCTTCCTATCGCACTTATATCACTCACTCGGCAACGCCGACGTGATTCGCATAATACGAGAAGTAAGCCACCGAGAGAGCTGAGTGAACCTAAAAGAACGAGAAAGAGTATCTATCTACCACAGCATCCAGCATCTCTTCTGCTATCTGCTATCTGCTTTCTCTTTCTCTCTTTTTCTCTTTCATTCTCTTTCTCTCTCTCTCTCTCTCTCTCTCTCTCTCTTTCTATTTTTTTTTCTCTATCTGTTTCAGTTTCTCTTTTTTCCTTTCTCTTTCTTTCTCACTTTTTCTAAAAGAGAAAAGTTTACAAATTTTTCATTTCGACCGGTTATCCTTCACCCCGGAGCATTGCTCTTATGTCACTCATGATTATTTCTTGAAATTTTCATGCTAAAAGTACTTTACGTAGTTCTATCTCCGAAAAGATACTCCGATTAAGATTACAACATTTTTTCCTTTACTTTACGTACCTTTTAACTTTTTAACAGGCCACCAATCTTTTTCTCTCTTTCTCTCTCTCTCTTTCTCTTTCTCTCTCTATACCTCTCTTTTTCTCTTTCTTTCTCTTTGTTATATTCAAAAGTTAATACGAAATACTTTATCAAGATTTTTATCTCTAAGCTACTTAATTTTTTTTTTTTACACATAAAATGGAATAATTAATCATTAAAAAAATTAAATATTTTTCTTATCTTCCCGCGTTATAACATATTTATTATTATTATCATTGTTATTATTGTTATTATTGTTATTATTATTTATTATGTATTTGTTCCTTTGTTTTTTCTCTTTTCTTCTTCACAATAAGAAAATTATTCATATGCGCATATACAGGAATGAAATTAAATCTGTTCGTTGTTAATTTATATAGAACAATAAATGTATGATCGATCGAATGAAACAATACGCGTATTTGTTTGGAGATATCGTATAGAAGATTTGCATCAGTAATTAACTAATTAAAAGTATAATATACATATATTCATATATATATATATATATATATATATATATATATATATATATATTATTATTATTATTGTTGTTGTTGTTGTTATTGTTATTATTTATTATTATATATTATTATTATTTTATTATGAATATATCCAATTTTTAACATATAAAATATTTGCTATATACGAAGACGTCATTTCAACGTCATTTGAACGTGATGTATACATATGCGTGTGTATGTGTGTGTTAAATATAATAAATGTTTCAATATAAGGATATCTTTTTAAGTATAATACTAGGATAAAAAGACGACGCAAGTGATAAAAGTAAAAGAAGAAGAAGAAAAAGAAAAAAAAAGAAAATCGATAAAGATCTCGATAGATCTTGATAAGACGTAGAAAAAGCCGTCGAAGGAAGTTTTTCCTCGAAAGAATGGTGCCATCGAACGAATGAAATAGAAGCGAACGTGTCCTTGCTCGAACCTTCATGGATATCCAATATATATATATATACATATATATACACTATATACACATACACACATCATACATATATGTACATGTATATATATATATATATATATTACACTCTTTATCGAATAATCCCTCGATGTTGCCTTATGCTTTTAGATGAGAAATTTATTATCTAGGAGAGGAGGGGATAAGAAGAAAAAAGAGGTAGAAATGGGGGAGGTAAATGGTGGGGTTAAAGAAAGAGTGGGAGAGAGAGAGAGAGAGGGAGAGAGAGGGAGAGAGAGAGAGAGGGAGGGAGGGAGGAGACGTTTGCAGAAGATTGTAATGATATTTTAAAAATGTTTTCCACATAGCACGTGGCAAAAATGATAATTCCCGAACGGAGCTTTTCAAACATGTGAGATTAAGTTTGAACAGAGATTGCCAAATAACAGGAAAATGGAAATTTTTTTTTCTTCTTTTTTTTTTTTTTTTTTTTTTTTTTTAATTAAAATTTCGTACAAATTTCAATTCTACGTGTTCAAGTTGCTACGTGAGACTACGCCGAGATCCGAGCGTTAGGATTTTTCTTCCTTCATTTTTTTTCTTTTTTTTTTTCTTTTTCCCTTTTGTCGAAGAAAAAATTTTTTCTTTATATTTCTCTTTTCGATTTATCTCCCTTATCTTTCTAATCTCATTCGTGTCGAAGTCGTCATCGCTTTATTATTCTTTCTTATTATACGTGATAATATAAAACGTCTCGTGGAGTCGAATTATCTCTTGGATGTTCGAGAAAGAGAGAAAGAAAGAAAGAATACATAAATGCAAACGATAAAAGTTATAGCAAGTACTATGTACATATGATATATACATATGATATATACATATGATATACATATATATATTTATATATCATATATATATATATATATCATATATATATATATATAGTAAAGAAGGTAGAAACGGGCTAAGGTGCGATATACAAATTGGCCTTATGAAATACCTGAGTATACATATGTACATAACTATATGTACTTGCACGAGGAGGAAGATATCCTGGCAACGTATCAAAGAACTCTCATTCTCTTCAATCTACCAAAAATAAGATAAGATCTATTTCGTATCTATCTTTCGAACGTGAGAAAATAATCTAGCAATAAGAAGAAGAAAAAGAAGAAAAAAGGAAGAAGAAAAAAAAAAGAAGGAAAAGAAAAAGAAAAAAGAAGGAAGAAAGAAAAGAGAGAGAGAGAGAGAGAGAAAAAGCCGGGATAAAATAGAATTTCGAGATACGAAACGAGAAATAGCGAAAATTCGAGCGTATATATATATATATATATATATATATATATATATATAAACTTCAGAAAAATTATGAGATATACTTATATGGAGTAGTATCGATATTATCAACGAATGTCAAGTCACGACATTCGAGATTTAAAATTAATAAGAAAATGGTATGTATTGATATTAATTAAAGATTAATGAAAATATGATTAGAATTAAATTATTATTATTATTATGACAATCTTGTTTTCGTTGAATTATGCATTGATTATCGAAGATTTTTTCAATTTTTTTCATTAATTTAAATTAATTTTTCTTTTTTTTTTGTGTTCAATTATAATTCTAATATTTTCAGGTTATCACGTGTATCGTATGTGACATACATAGCATTCTCGATAGATGATATTATTATAATGATTTTCTTGACGTCATATTTGCTTGATCTCTTCTGCCAACTGCTGTTAGCATATATATATTCTTTTTTATATCTTTTTATCTTTTCAATGTTAAATTTAATATCTATTACATGATATATAATTCTTGTTTATATATTCTCTATTAATGTTAGGTTTAATCCGTTATGGTTGGTTGTCCGAACATTTATGATATTTCTACTCCAAAATACAACATTACATTATTATTATTATTATTATTATTATTATTATTACAATTACAATTATTATTATTATTATAATGATTATTATTATTAAAGACTGATTAAAATATTAGCCGATCTATTTAACCATGCGAAACGGTTCATGTTCATACGTATTTATATATGTATATATGGATGTATGTATGTATGTATGTATGTATGTATGTATATATGTGTGTTAGACTTTTCCAGAGGATTCGACCCGTTGGCCTTTCCGAATATCGGAAAAATGCTTTCCCAGGAGGTCGATCGGCCTCTCTAATCCCATTGGTCGGCTCTCGAGAGTTAGCTGGTGAACGATCGAGGCCTCTTCTATCTCACTCTCTCTCTCTCTCTCTTTCTCTCTCTTTTTTCTCTCCCTCTGTATGTGTGTGTCTCTGTATCTCTATTCCTCCTTTTTCACAAACCACGTTCGTTCAAGTGAGAAAAGACTAGAAAGAGAGAAAGGAGAGAGAGAGAGAGAGAGGGAGGGAGGGAGGGAGGGAGAGAGAGAGAGAGAGATCCTTCGGGAATGGAAGAAAAAGAAAAAGAAAGAAAAGAAGAAGAAGAAAGAAAAGAAGAAGAAGAAGACGAAGAAGAAGAAGAAGAAGAGGATGTGGAGGAGGAGGAGGAGGAGGAGGAGACAGAGTCTTCGTGTAAACAAAGCAGGAAATGAGGTAAATAAAAGCAACCGCTAAAGAAGAAGAATACAATCGAAATAGCTTCGATATGTATGTGTTTATGTGTGTGTGTGTGTGTGTGTGTGTTCGTGCATTCGCACGTATTGAGGATGGGAAGAAATTAAAGGGGGATGATGATAGAGAAAGTGAAT
Organism: Vespa velutina; assembly: GCF_912470025.1. Taxonomy (NCBI): domain Eukaryota; kingdom Metazoa; phylum Arthropoda; class Insecta; order Hymenoptera; family Vespidae; genus Vespa; species Vespa velutina. The sequence goes on along the minus strand of NC_062191.1, from coordinate 1,010,511 downwards.
AAAGCGAAGAAGAAGTTTTATTTCTAATACAAAATATATCGAATTTTCATTATTGAAACAATAAAAAGAAGAAGAAGAAGAAGAAAAAGAGGAAAGGAAGAAAGAAATATAAAGGTTTAACGATATTAATTCAATTGAATTGAATAATAACGATCTTTAACTACGAATCAATGGGACAATTTTAAGAAGAATATTTTCAGATGAGAATTGAAATTTCTGTTTAACCTGAGTTTCTTCTTCTTTTTTTTCCTCTTTTCTTTTTTTCAACCAAGCATTATCCTTGAAGATATACAATAATTTTCTGGCATGTAATATGCAATTTGTGTATGAGATAGTTGAAGACATAAAAGAAAAAAGATATCTAACGAAGTAGTAGAAGAAGAAAAAGAAAAAGAAGAAGAAGAAATCTAAGGAAGTAATAGAAGACGAAGATAAAGAAGAAGAAAAAGAAGAAGAAGAAATCTAAGGGAGTAATAGAGAACGAAGAAGAAGAAGAGCAAGAAGAAGAATGAGAAAGAGGATCAGGAGGATGAGGAGGGTAAAGTTAGAATTGAAAAAAGAAAATTTAGAAAAGGGATGGAAAGTAATCCAAGAGCGGCGAGCTTTATAGTTTTGTTTATTCCCTCGCATACAATTACGCTGATGACGCAGTGGTAAACCTAGGCCGCCCTCTCTCTCTCTCTCTCTGTTATTCTCTCATTCTCTCTCTTATTCTCTCTAATTCTTTCTGTCTGTCTCCTTCCCGCTCTCTCTCTCTCTCTCTCTCTCTCTCTCTCTCTCTCTCTCTCTCTCTACATAGAAAAGCAGCTCCACGTCTCTCCCCACCCTTTTCATTTTTATTCACCCTTCCCCTTCTGTTCCAAGCAACGTACAGAAGCACGAGCACTTCAACGTTTTCCGCCTTTTACGGCTCACCAAGCGCGTTTCTGGTAAAACGTTTATACCCCTGGCGCCTTAGAAGATGAGGATTTTCAAGCGAGTAGTTATGCCACGAAGAAAAGAGAAGAGAAGAAGAGAGGAGAGAAGAGATCGCGTGGATGAGGAGGAGCTGGAGGAGTGGAAGGGAAAAGGAGAAACCAGAGGGGATGGGGGAAATCGTAAATTTAGGGATGACCGGCGGATGAGGCAACCTCCTCTCTCCTCCTTCTTCATGGATGAGGCTTGGATTAACGAAACATTATGCTTCTTTTCTTACGTTCACTCTTATTCTTATTCTTATGCCAACGAGAGAAGAAGCCTTTTGGAAGATACCTTCTTTCCATTCTTTTTCTACCTTATTTCTCTTCTTCCTTCTCCTTCTCTCTTTTTTCCTCCATCACCTTCTTTTTTACCATCCTATTCCTTCCCAGTCCTTGATAACTCCATTTTAAGTGGCCCCCCTCGATTACGGCGTACCTCTGAAATATGTCGCGACTCCGGATGTGCCACTTGGAATTCAACCGCTTCTAAGAACCCACGAAGACTCTTTATTTCCTTTCCTTTCCTTTTCTTTTTCTTCTTCTTCTTCTTCTTCTTCTTCTTCTTCTTCTTCTTCTTATATTCCTTCTTTAAGTATGTAGACTGCTGAGCAAAACGTTTCGAGAGGTAGAATCGCGAAGAGGAAATAGACGCGTTCGTGCGGACGATGTCCAACGATTCTTTGAAATTGTGAAATTATTCCTCTCTCTTATCGTTGTTATTTCAAATAGAAAATTGTATCGATTCGATTGTTTATATATGTTTGTGATATATATTAAGTAGGAGGAGAATAATTCGAATTTTTTACTCTTTTCTTTTCTTTTTTTTTTTTTCTATGATGTTTATATAATTTTCTTTATTTATTTTTGTTCATAAAATCTTCAAGTTATACAGTAATGTTATAACAATTTGTTATACACTTAAAATGAAAAATTCTAATTCTCTTCCTTCCACTTTCCCCCGCCTCTCTCTCTCTCTCTCTCTCTCATTTTCTTAAGTTCTATAAAATTATTCGTCTTTTTATTGTTACTTCGAATCGATCTGTTCCATGATTATCGATATATTTGCGATACTTTAAAAAGATTGATAATCAATGGAATTTCTTTTTATGACATTTATACAATCTCTTTTTTATAAAATCATCGAGAGATATAGATGTATTATTTTAATTTGTGATATATTCTCGTTGTTATTTCAAATAAAAAATTGTTTTCATTAGAGAAAAAAAAAGTATGATAAACAATTACAATAAAAATGGTATTGACTCGAGAAAATAAGAAATAAAAATAGTTGATGTTGAGGAGACCTTCAAAAGAAAAAAAAGGTTTCCTACTGGTTTTGGGAAGATTTCGAAGACGGAGACGAATTAACCCGAGGGCAAACGTGTTTGGCCCTATTTCATGGGAACACAAAGGGCCCGTTAAAAGAAGATGGTTACAAGTCGCCGTAGGCTCGAAAGAAAATATCGAGAACAGACATGTGTCTCACGTCTTATCACTTCGTGGGACATCGTCGAAAACGACTAAGTAAATCGATAACGAAATCAACTTCTTTTTCTGATTCCTAACTTTTATAGTTATACCTTTTCCTTTTCTTTATCGAAACGTATCGAAGATAGATCAGAAGGAATCGAAAATAAGGAAGAAAAGGAAAGGAAAGGAAAGAAAAGAAAAAATAAAAGTCAGAATTGGGGTATGTAGGTGTTGCGTATATAGTTACACGTGTATATACATAAGGTACCTGTAATTTTCCTGGATCGAAGACTCGTTGTATTGGCTGTAAAAGGAGGGATGAAAAAAAAAAAGAAGAAAAGAAAGAAGGAGGAGAAGAAGAAAAAAAAAAGAAACGAAGAAACATAAGAGAATCGAGGGATGAAAAAGGGAAGGGTGAGAAAAAGGGTACTAGAAGTGTAAAAAGGGTAGACGGTGTGATGATGGTGTTAGGGTTCGCGACATATATATATATATATATATATATATATATATATATATATATATATATACGTGTAGCACATCTAAAGCCACCAAAGTCAAATAGGAGCGGTGACGTAAGAGGGTACAAAAAGGAAAAGGAAAAGTAAGTAGGTGGTGGTGATAGTGGTGGTGAGAGGGACGGGGGGACTGGTCTTGGGAGTTAGAGAAGGGTTGGTGGTAGGTTGGTTCTATGCGAACTGAATTGTAAACCGGACTGAACTTTTCGCCTTCTTTTCTGGTCGTTGCCCGAGGATAGGATGAAGTGGGGTCGAAAGTGGTGAGAGGATGAAGTTCGTTCCTTCTTTAAATTACATTTGGCCACTCGTTTGGCATCTCCCTTTACCTCGCTATCTCTTCTCTTTTCTACTATTTTCTTCTTTCTTTTCTTCCTTACTCGCTCTTCACACTAGTTTCGCACATTCACATCACCCACTCGACGAATGAACGAATGAACGAACGAACAACCAAGAGAAAAGGCCTGAGAGGAAGAGGAATTCATTTTACGAGCTATTCCTTATCCATCTTTTACGGTTAATCCTAATGTTATCTCTCTCTCTCTCTCTCTCTCTCTCTCTTTGTCTGTTTCTGTCTTTTTAGTCGCTGCCTATCTCTTGGGAACGGTTTCAATGAAAATTCGAATTTGCATCGAGATACACGATCGAGCTGTATCGTGCTTCAGGCATCGTGATAGAATCGAATCTACTTCTCTCTTTTCCTCTCTTTCTCTCTTTAGGTATCTCTTTGTCTCTCTCTCTCTCTCTCTCTCTCTCTATCTATCTATCTATCTAACTATCTCTTCATCTCTTTCATTCTTTCGTACTGACGAGCGTAAAACTCGACATCAATGTTTATCCGATCATCAATAAATATTTTATTACGTCATTATGTACCGGGAGATACATAATCGTAACACGATCAATCAAAGTTTTTCCTTCGTTAATCGTTTGAAAACTCGTTCGAATTACAAATTTCTATACGTGTATCAAGTACACGTATTATCTACATACATGCATACTTACGTATATATATATATATATATATATATATATATATGTTCAATTAAATAATAATAATACTAATAATAATAAAACAATAATAAAAAGAAATAATATATGTTGGGTATGAGAAATTTCATCAAACGTAGAAGGATCAACGTAGAAGTTGGTATTTCTCTAACCAGTTAAGTAGGTAGGACGATAAGGATGGTACTACAGTAGCACGTGGTTAGTTATAGACTTATTTGATATGCTTCCGTGATAAAAGAATACCGAGATCCGATAGAATCTACACCGTTATTTGCTCGATTTTATCGCTTCGAAGCACTGCTGAGGCATCGCACAGCACCAATTTCGTTTTATCGATATATATATATATATATATATATATATATATATATGTATATGTACAAAGGTTAAGTCTGGAAACAAGCAGCACCCTTTTCACCCTTACACACCCTTACGGCACGATCGATCTTAATGTTTAATCAGTACTCTCCTCACGTGGTTCTACCTCGCTTATGCTTCGAAATATTTACTTAAATTATCTCCGAGGTTACTTTACTACGTGCAACCACCTCTTCCCACGGTGAAAACACTTTGCACCCTTTACACCCTTCACGACTTCCAGCAGCCAGGGGATAGAACGCGATTCAATTTCGATAGTCAACGAGGCTCCCGCGAGTTCGACCATCACCGGCCGCTTCCAGCTTTATCAAATTGATTTCACGCGAATATTCGATCTGGCAGCGTACATACACATACATACACACACATACACACATTCTCTCTCTCTCTCTCTCTCTCTCTCTCTCTCTCTCTCTCTCTCTCTCTCTCTCTCTCTCTCTCTCTCTCTTTAGAATTTGGAGAATACGTAAGTGGAAAGTTAGACGAGCTGGAAATTATCAAATTTTAAAGCATGAAATTTGCAACAAACAAACTGCCAGTATATTAAAGAAAAAGAGTCGTTATTTCTTTTTTCTTTTTTTTTTTTGCAAGTTATTTGTTAAATTATGGTTGGGTATAGCATCACGATTGTTATATATATATATATATCTATTCGCTGAGGTTATATATATATTGTACGACGAACTTAAAGTACATATGTAGCTGGTATAGAATAAACAATCGGTTTTAATCGTGAAAAGAAATATTTCTACTTTTTCTTTTTTTTTTTTTTTCTTTCTTTTTTTAAACAACGATCGATAAACGCGGTCTAGGTTACACATTCAGTTTTCTTCTTCTTCTTCTCTTTTTTTCTTTTCTTTTTCCCTTTTTTTTTTCTCTCCTTTATTTTAATTATACATGCACATAGTAATTAGACTTGTGCGATAATAAAATAAATTAATATTTTCTATTTTTGGTATTTTTTTTTTCTGTTTCCTTTTATTTTTTCAATTTATAAATAACGAATGACCGTTATATGACCGCAAAGAAATATTTATAATTAATGAATAATATTTGATTTTTTGTTCAGACATTTTATTTAAAATAATTGGAATATGTCTATATCTTCATACTTATTGTTACATATATATATATATATATATATATATATATATATATATGTCGTAACAACGACTAACACTGTGATATATCGATCAGTATAAATTAATTCTTAATTTTATGAGTTACGTAGGGAACTATCTCGTGAGACACGTTTGAGTTTTTACAATTCCATTGAGATAGTCGAATGGAATGTCGACGAAGCTTTTGCAAGAAATTACGTATTCGTTGAGAGAATTTACAGCGGACACATGGTATTGTTAAACTGAATCCCTGGAAAGTCGAGAATTAAATAAAAAAAAAAAAAAAAAAAAAAAAAAAAAAGAAAAAAAAGAAAAAAAAAAAGAATAGAAAGAGAAAGAAGCTTTTCCTACAGAACAAAAAATATATTCAACATCAGATTTTATTTTCGAAAGCGAAACGTTATTATTATCGAATGAAACGATTGTTTACGGACGCTCAACATATCAATTTATTTTTCATATATTTAAACAAAATTTTACTACGTGAAACTTAATAATAATAATAATAACAATAATAATAATAATATATATATATATATATATGCATAAATATAATATTATTTTATTATTATTATTTTATACTTTAAATAATATTATGGCATCGTGTATAATAATTTTGCATGGTATAATATTATGTATGAGCTAATATTATAACTCTAAATATTACATAATGACAATAACAATAATATACCATAATGTACTATATATAATAAAAAGAATTATCATTATTATATTTTACATACCATTATTATTATTATTATTATTATTATTATTATATTATTATATAATACTAATAATTTATTAATAATTAATAAATTATCCTTAAGGAAAGTATCGTTTTTTCGAAATAAAATGATAATCATTTTTCTTTAGAAAAGATCGATAGAGAGAGAAAAAAAAACAAACAATTCAGATGATATCAAATCTAAGATCATAACCTTACGTCGTTTTTGAAAATGATTCCAAAACCCATTAAATTATATGAATGATGAAAATTACGTGGGGAGGGGGGAGGGAGGGGGGGGGGATTGGATGGTGGGAGGAAAGGAGGAGATAGGGAACGAAGATGGAACGGAAGCAAGGAAAGAAAAGGGAAGAAAAGATAAAGGAAGGGGTAAATAAAAAAAAAAAAAAAATAAGAGGAAAGGAAATAAAGAAAATAGAAACGGGTTTGCAGGAAGGAAGGAAGAAAGGGTTATTTTCGTAGGTCGATATTACCAGCGGCAAAGTAAAACAATAATATGGTTGACTTGCGTTCACCGAGGGGATGGTCGGGGTTGAATGCATAAAGATGAAGCTTTCGTAAGCAAGCAGAGAAAGAGAGAGAGAGAGAGAGAGAGAGAGTGTGTGTGTGCGCACGAAACTAACAAAACTTGGTGGCCCGCGGGCTGAGATCTCCCTCTCTTTCTCTCTCTCTCTCTTTCTCTCCCTTTCTCTTATAAATACACACACACACACATATATATATATATATATATATATATACACATATACATATATGCGCATATACAAACATAAACTCATTCTGACTCTCTCGTTCTCTCTTATTCTCGTAGCTAGTTCGATACGCACACGAAAACCCAAATACGTAGCCCTGAGGCCGAGAGCGTTGTTAACCCTTTAAGCGAGCTAAGTGACTTTAGTCACGCCGCAATTCATGCACCAACATTGAAAACCAACTTTCTCGCTAATCGGACATTTTCGATTATTTTTTTCCTTCTTCTCTCTCTCTCTCTCTCTCTCTCTTCTCTGTTTTTTTTTTCTTTTTTTTTTCTGTTTTTTTTTTCTTATTTAATTTCTTATCTATTATTTTTTTTCACTTCGTTATTTCCAACGATATAACTATCTATCTTTTTGAATATTAGATATTAAGGGAAAAACGACAACGGGAAAAAAAATTCTTAGACAATTAGAATCGTTAGCGTACGTAGATTCATTGAGATGACTTCTTTTTCTTTATTATCCTCGAGGTTTGAAGAAAGAAAAGAAGAAGAAGAAGAAGAAGAAGAAAGAAAGAAAGAAAGAAAGAAAGAAAGAAAAAACAAAAAGAAAAGGAATAAGGATAAAGTGAAACGAGAAAATTGATATCTCAGTTCGAAGCGAATTAGATCAATCGATTAATTCATTAGAAAAGCTTTAGGACGAGATATGAATTTTTTTCGATATTGTATACAAAAAAAAAAAAGAAAAGAAAGAAAAAATAGGAAAAATTCACGGTTAACATTATAATGTAATAATATAAAATGGACGAAAGAAATGATATAATTTTTACAAGGAAAAAAAAAGAAAAAGAAAATAAAAAACAACAAAGATCAATGACTATCTCTTAATGAATATAACGAACTTACGAGATTATTGATTTCGATAATAATTAATGTCTATCTCTCTCTCTCTCTCGCACGTGCGCGCGCGCATGGAGATAATATTTCTGTACTGACAATTTATATGTCATCGGATATCATATAAGGTCAAAGATTACGAAAGTTTAGAAAAGAGGTTAACATTGGTATCTAGAATATCTATCTTGAATCGATTAATTTTACCGGATTAATATACGGAGTAGATCCAACTTGGTTCGAGTTATCTATCTATCACCCTTAACGTTTCGTTCGAATTGAGTCGTCGATTTGATTAACCGGTACCTAAATCCAACTTCGTTTCGTCTACTGAGAAAACATTCCAACACGAAGAAAGTTCGATTTGGCACGTTAATTATGTAATTACATTAGACTAAACTTTTCATGCCGTTGCTGCTGCTTGCCTGTCTTCACCTCTTATAGACGAGAATAGTCTTTTCTTTTCTTTTTTTTTCTTTCTTTTTATTTTTTTTTTTTTATTTTTTTTTTATTTTTTTTCTTTTTTTTTTTTAAATTAACATTACACGTTACATGACCTTGATAATGTCAACATGTACATACATACAATGTACGCGAATACATATCGCAGGACGCGTTATATACTTATGTAATATTAATAAAGCGGTAAATGTCTTTTAACAGTTTGCGAACTTTGTAAATAAAGAAAAGAAACAGAAAAAAAAAATAAAATGATCAGAATGAACGTCAGAACGATTAGATCGATTGATCTATTTATTTATTACATAAATAAAATATCATGAGTACTTGGAAATATATAGACAAATCAAGCGTGCCATTTCTTCATAGAGATTTAGATATTAATGAAAATTAATACTTTGCTTTGCCCGAAAGTACCTCGTTAAGGATTGTTGAAGTTTTTAGATTAACTTCGTGAGATATATAAATAATATACATATAATGTTTATATATATATATATATATATATATATATATATATATACACGATGTACCTATAAACGTGTATAGGTAAAAAGATCGTTAGTATAGATCACAACGTATCAGCCTGTTTTAATCGTTCCAACTACAAGGCTATTAAAGTTATATGAACTGCTAATTATCGATGGATAAACTCGAGGTAATGTATAAGTCGGTACTTTATACGCGCATTATACTTTCCCGTAAACGTTACGAACGTTTAATAAACCTATAAATTCGTCATAAATTATGTGGATCAACGTTCGACGATATGTATTATTACCATATATATATATATGTTTTTTAAATAAATAAATGAATATATATATATATATATACAGAAATACGATCAATTTAAATATTTAGCAGCATCGTTTAGTAGCAGACGTTTTATATTCGAAATCGCAGTAAAGTTAAACTATTCGTATTGCATCGTTAATTTGTCGCTATAAAGCTATAGTAAAAGAAATTCACGTTGCACATTATATATGTATATATATATATATATATATTGTATATAAGCTGTTTGAAAGCAGTGCACATTACTTCTCTGTTTTCTTTTCTTCTTTTTCGTTTTCAATTTCGTATAAATATTTGAGTTTGCAAAGCTTATAATTTTTTTTTTTTTTTTTTTTTTTTTTTCTGATGAATGAAAAAACGAAAAAAATAACGCTGTTAATGATTAAACTCTATATTCCAAACGATACAGTAAAAAATAAATACTTCCCATTTATTTTATTCGACAAAAGTTAATCCCAAGTTGATTTATAAAAAATAACTTGTGCATGCATACATGCATACATACGTATATATGTATACACACACACACACACACACACATATATATATATATCGATATGTTATCAAAAAGGTAGAAAAGTTAGATAGAAAGTTATCGGAAGGTTTTCACGTGAAGATAAGAAAAAAGAAAGAAAAGGAGGAAAGGAAAAAAAATGTCAAAGTAAAGAAAAATAGAAAAGAAAGAAACGAGAAGAAAGAGAGAGAGAGAGAGAGAGAGAGAGAAATATAAGGAAGAATGGTCGTTCCGTAAGGGAATTAAATTATCCATGCTGGAAATTTCGTAAGACTGATTTTTCGCGCTATTTCTCTCTCTTTCTCTTTCTATATATATATATATATATATATATATATATATATATATGTGTATGTGTATGTGTATATCTATCTCTCCTTTTCTTTCTCTCTTTCGCTTTCTTGTAATCCGACGACCCACGGCAGAGCAGGCCGTAGCACGTGGCATGAATTATTGAAAACCTCGTAGAAAATTATTCCTCTGGTCTTAAGGTAGCCGAGTTGGTGCTCTACGAGCGCGTGCGTGCAAGTCTTTTTGAATGTGTACGTACGAAGGTGCACGAGCGTGATAGAAATAGTAAAAGAAAAAGAAAGAAAGAGAAAGAGAAAAAATGAGAGAGAGTGAGCAAGAGAGAGAGAGAGAGAGAGCAAGAGAGAGAATAAAAAGGTGGAGGGGAGAGAAGAAGGGGGACAGAAGAGAGGAGTAAAGAGGGGAATGGGAGGGTTTTCTCCTGGGGAAAAGGATCCGAGAAAGCAGGATAATAGCCACCGAGGCAGAATAGCGATTCTATCGATTCTCGCATAACAAGAGTAACAATTTGCCGAGGGGAAGGGAAGAGGTTGCATGATACACGAGCGTCTAAGTGTTACACACATAAAGACAGATACAGATACATGTATGTCTAGAGAGAAAGAGGTAAAGAGAGAGGGAGATATGTAGATGTGTGTGTGTGTGTATGAGAGAGGAGATTAAATAATCTATTACGAATTGTTTTAGTTGGTAACTATTAATGACGTCGATTTGGATTTTCTTACTTAAATTAAATGGAACGTATCTATTATGTTTGATGGTTTAAATAAAATATAAGGTTATTGTAGAAAATAGAACAAGAGAGAGAGAGAGAGAGAGAGAGAGAGAATTCATAAAATTATTAAACGACATATCAATTTTTCAATTACGCGAGGTATTCACGACAACGAGGCATAATTTTTTTTACCCATTATCAAATAATTTAAATTATTTTATATTTTTATAATATTTTTTCCATTGTTCACGTTTGATTGAATCGATAAAATAACAAAAGAGAACAAAAAATAAATAAAAGGAACAAAAAAAAAAAGTACAAATCAGCATTGCGCCATTCGATACATTATATTTGATTCATCCTATATCATGTGTACATATATACACATGCGTACGATTTCGTAGATAGAATATTAGATTTGAGATGCTCGTCGTATATATACATTTTTCTCTTTCTCTCTCTCTCTCTCTCTCTCTTCTCTCTCTCTCTCTCTCTCTCTCTCTCTCTCTCTCTCTCTGTCTCTTTTCTTCGTTCAAACGATCGAAGTCGATCTTTCGAATGTGCTTCGATTCAAAAAGAAGACATTGTCGAATAGAAAGTTTCTCGTTACTAGACACACATAATATTATATATATATATATATATATTCTCCCTCTCTCTCTCTCTCTCTTTCTTCTTTGTTCAATTATGAAAAAAAAAAAAAGGAAAAGGAAAAAGAAAACGAGAAAGAATAACGTTGCTCTCAAAAATTTTATCGATTTTGGATCAAGAATAGAAACACGTATTTGAACTATCGATATAACGATGCATTGGTGTCATCGTTTCAAGGAATAAGAATATCTCGCATTTCTTCTTTCTAACAAGAGAAAGGAAAAGAAAGAAAGAAAGAAAGAAAGAAAGAAGGAAAGAAAGAAAGAAAGAAAGAAATAAAAAGAAAGAAACAGGGGTTGGTTTCTTTTGAATATACCATCAAACTCCATCGAATCTCTTGGCTTTTATAAGGGCTTTCACTTTTTCAAACAAGCACAAAAGTCATTCACATATCGACAAAGTCGAAGAATAAGGCGGATGATTAAATAGAGTGATTTCCTTCCTTTCTCTCTCTCTCTCTCTCTCTTTTCCTTTTTTCACTCACTTTGTCGATCTCTTTCTTCTCTTCTTTTACTTTTTTTTTTCTACACTTTTTCCTCTTTGCTATGCTTTTCTTAGAAAAGGATTCGAAGGAATATTATATATATATATATATATATATATATATATATATATATATATATAATTTTGTAACGTAACGCGGGCACCAGTTCAACCTGGCTGACTGCCACGGAAAGATGGGTTCAAACCCATTCATTGCTTGGATTCCAATCTTTTTATCATTTTTTCTTTTCTTTTTATTTCGCCCGAGCAATGAAATGAATCTATCGATAAACAATCGCAATTAATTACAAACAAACGGTAAAGAAGAAGAGAAAGAAGGTGGTTGGGGGGGGGGGAGGGAAGAGGATGAGAAGGAAATAGAGGAGAAGCATCAGAGGATAAGAAGGAACAGAGGGGTAGTGGTGGAGGAAGAGGGAAAAGAGTTCGTCGCTCAATTCGATCTCTGCGAGAAACCATCAAACGATTTTATTTTCCTACAGATCGGAATAGGTATAATCGGATTTTACCGTCGGACGCTTCCTCTTTTATTTTATTGTTTTCCTCTCTCTCTCTCTCTCTCTCTCTCTCTCTCTCTCTCTCTCTCTCTCTCCCTCTCTCTCTCTCTATCTGTCCGTCTGTCTGTTGTCCGTCTATCTTTCTGTGTATATGTATGTATGTACGTGTGGTTTTTTCTTTTTTTTTCCCCTCTACCCCCACCCCCACCCCCACTCCATTCTTTTTCTTTTCTCTTTTTTCTTCTTTTCTTTGAAGAAAAACGAAGTTTGGAGTACACAATGTCGGTTGTGTGTTTTCTCAGTGCGAGTCAACTAGAAACCAGAAAGAAGAAGTTTCGTTTTCTCTTTGAACGAGAATCATCGATCTCGATCGAACTCGAAAGATTTCTTCTTCTTCCTCTTTTTCTTTTTTCTCTCTCTCTCTCTCTCTCTCTCTCTCTCTCTCTCTCTCTCTCTCTCTGTCTCTCTCTCTCTCTCTTTTTTTCTTATCGCTAGAACACTGAACAATTAAATATAAATGAGGGAAAGCATATAACAAGAAAAAAAAAAGAAAAGAAAAGAAAAGAAATATAGAAAGAAGAATTAACTAGAGAAAAGTATTGGATTAGACGGAGAAACTTTTACTCGAATAGTGTTGACAAAAAATAAAATCAAAAAGTATGTCCATTTGATATCGTCGAATGGTCGACGATAGGATGATGGTGTCGTGAAGGAAAGAAAGAAAGAGATTAAAAAAAAAAAAAAGAAGAAGAAGTTAAAGAAGAAAAAGAAGAAGGAAAGAATAAAAGAAAAAGTAAATTACTAAATTGCTTACTGAGGCGACAATACGATGAAAATTAATGCGTCCGATATTTTTGGGATCGGACGCATGAATTTCTGTCGACAACAAATTGGAAAAAGGGGTTGGTACGGGTGCGTTAGAGGGGGCTTTGGGGTTGAGTTAGACGATGGACGATATCTGTATCCACACGGCAACCAGCTATCCAGTTAGAGCCAACTAGCTAGCCAGCTAGCTAGCCAACTAGCCAGACAGCCAGCCAACCAGCCAGCCAGCTGGCTGGCTAGCGCCAACGAGTACGTTGCTTTCTCGTTAATGAAATGCGCGAATATTAACAAAAAAAAAAAAAAAGAGAAAAAAAAAGAAGAAAACAGAGTCACTAGGGATCGATATATTTGAAATATGTGCGACGCTCCCCCTCATCCCCCTCCCCCGCTATCCTCTCTCGATCCTACGCGTGAGATCGATATTTCGCGACGAAGTGTTTAAAATTTCATGGATTTTTGCGTAGAAAAGGAAAAAAGAAAAAAAAAAAAGAAGCCGAAAGGACTAAAAGAGAAAAAAAGAAAAGGAAAAAAAAAATCAAAACAACGGAGAAAAGAAACAGAAAAAAAAAAAAAGAAAAAATAAATAGCGAGAGAGGGAAAAAAAAATGTGATCGCACCCGATCTACGATCGTTCCTCTTTCACGTTATCAACATTCGTTTTGTTTTCATTATTTGTTTTTATTTCCTTTTTTTTTCTTTCTAGCTTTTTTCTTTTTTCTTCTTTTCGTTTTTTCCACCAACACTCAAACAGACTTCAAATGTGATGTTCGACGACGATAAAGCAACGCCTGGCGTTTCTTTTTTTTTTTTTTTTTTTCTTCACGACCGCAGTCGCAATCTGTGCTTATTGGCCATTTTCGCTGATGAAAAAGAGTAAGCTATGAAGAAAAAAAAAAAATATATCGACTTTAATACACGTCGATTCGTTTATGCGATCCTGAAGAACAAACAGAATCATTATCTATGGACGATTGTTCGTTAAAAGAATATATTCGTTCGCGTAATTCTCGTTCGATGGTCCCAAAGGAGCAATCGAGTCTTTCTCTCTCTCTCTCTCTCTCTCTCTCTCTCTCTCTCTCTTTCGATCGTAGGTATTTAGTACGAGCGAACGCGTCCCTACGAGATTTTCGATCGGTTTCTTTCCTTCTTTTTTCTTTTCTTTTTTTCTTCTTAATTCAACCAATTCTTTCTTGTTATTTCTTCCTTTTTCTTCTTTTGTTGCCTCTTCTTCTACTTCTCCCTCTCTCTCTCTCTCTCTCTCTCTCTCTCTCTCTCTATCTCTCTATCTCTCTATCTCTCTCTTTGCATCTACTTTACTTTCTCCAGTCTTTTCGGACCGATCACGAAACTATCTATTCTATCTCCCGTCCCTCTAAGAAGCCGTACTTCTTTACGAGTTTTCCCAACGATTCCAAGTTTCCGTTCCGAAACACTTATCCGATTTAAGTTTTCAATATTGTGCTCCCGGATCAAGCTATCGCATTAAGAGTAGATATCTTTGCTCCGGCCGTCTTTAACCTCGAACTTCGAACTCGATATCGTTCGATAACGCTTTGAGCGAAGTTGCTTTTCATCTCTCCTCACCACCTCTCCTCTTCGTAACTCCGCGCATCCGTGTGCAAAGTCTAGTCTTCTTCTTCTTCTCCTCCTCCTCCTCCTCCTCCTCCTCCTCCTCCTCCTCCTCCTCCTCCTCCTCCACGTCATACTTTTTCTGCTCTTTCTTGGAACAAATTTTCACGGACGAGCGATAGACCAAGAGTACGTTGGTGATAATAATAATAATAATAAGTATTATTTTTTTTTTTTTTAATTTTTAATTCTTTTTTATTTTGTACTTTTTGTAACTTTTTGTTTCTTTTTCTTTTTTTTATATTAATATCATCAACGATTTCCTTGAATATACGAGATTAAATTGATCAGGTTAAAGTGTAGTATAATATAATAAGAGAAGAATGAGACGACGAAGGAGAGATTGCATATTACGCGAACGTAATAATAAATTACTATACAGGTAGAGACGGTGTAACATCTGCGATGATTAGTATTATACGAGAAACGTTGAATCCTTATATTTTGCTCTTCTTTTTCCTTCTTTCTTTTTTTTTTTTTATCTAGACGAGGGTAAGAAAAATCACTTAACATCATTGAAATAATCTGAAGCAAAGAGAGAGAGAGAGAGAGAGAGAGAGAGAGAGAGAGAGAGAGAGAGAGAGGATTTTGTTACGACGATATAATTTATCGATAGAATCCGTCGTTTGCAGTTGCAATTTATTAACGAAAGCTATTACGAAGATTTAGATAGAAAATAGATAATACGGGAGTAGTATTTCTAGCATCTAGATTCCGATCGTGATAAAAAATTGAAGAACCACGACCGCATATACAGGTATCTACTACCAAAATTCTCTTAGCTTTCTTGTTACTATCTCATATGTACATACGACTATATACCTTTATATATGGATAGACACACCTTATATATACATACATACATACATATATATACATGGTATATCTATATATGTATACGTGTTTATATAAATATATATATATATATAGTCTATGATATAAGGTGTGTGGTTGAAGGTTCGAGAGATGCACCGGCTGCAACTCTACATCATGCTGTTACTTAGTGTAAGTAGTTCGTCAAAAACAGGTCAGCCATCGGTGCATCTCTTCTCTCACTCTTTCCCTCTCTCTTTCTCTCTCTCTATCTAATAGGTCTGCTATCTCTATCTCTCTTTTTCACGCCACGAACATCACTGATACAGTATACATACAAACATACATACATATATATACACGTCACGTGCCCGTTTACTCTGACCTCATGCATTATTTTCGGTGCAAGGTTCGTAAGTCCTAACGCGATTCTTCTCTCTCTCTCTCTCTCTCTCTCTCTCCATCTTTCTCTATCTCTTTCTTTCTCACTTTCTATTTAGTTATATATCTTTATCTGTTTCGTGCAGCCAAGCATCTTGGGTTTGTCTCTCCCCCTCTCTTTCTCTCTCTCTCTCTCTCTTTTTCTTCCTTTCTCTTTTGAGTCGAAGAAACTTTCGCGAAAGTGCCGAGCCGATCTCGATCGTCGTACCCATTCTTCGAAAGAAGTTTTATGCATTTCTCGTTCTGCCATCTTAGATGCATCATCCGAGCATCGCCGGTGTAACTTTGACTTTGCCGCATCTTGCCGTAAGAACACGTAAAATGAAAGGGAAAAAGAAAAGAAAGAAAAAATATCTATCAATATCGCCATTTCGCAAGAAGAGATTGTCTCTCGATAGGGCTTTTTACGAATTTATATTTGTGGTCGAACGAAAGAAAGAAATGAAACGTTTCTTTTTATCGGTAATCCGTTTGAAAGGTTTTTCTAAAAGAAGAAAAAAAAAATAATTTCATTCTCTTAAAAGTTCAACCTGCATCTCGATTGTCATCAGGATTGTTTCTCTCTCTCTCTCTCTCTCTCTCTCTCTCTCTCTCTCTCTCATTCTTCCACTCTCTTCCTCTTATCTTATATGAAAAAAAAAAAAAAAAATATATATATATATATATATTAAAGATAGAGGATAAATTTAAAAGGAATAATAGGACAAATTTTTATCGGAGATTTGTTTAGAAATTTCGTTTGTAAAATTCGACCTATATCAAATATCATCACTGTTTTCGTCTTTTTCTCTCTCTCTCTGTCTCTCTCTCTCTCTCTCTCTCTCTTTTTCTTTATGTCTGGTAAAAATATTGCGAGTCATCCAAGATACTCGGTAGGAAACAGCTCTCGGCTTGAATTATGCAGGCACAACGATTTTTACGTCGATCCGTACACGTGCCAGCAGCCGAGGGGCCAACCGTGTACCTCGATTATTTACAACTTCCCACTTTTTCCGGGACGGATCTAGCAAGCATGTCGTACGTGATAAAACCGTATTTTTCCTTTTTTGAATCGTACGAATCACATCCAGTATAACGATGTTTCTCCCCCTACCCCCTCCCCTCTCACCCTCGCCATGTCTCTCTATGATCGAGTAAAAATAAAGAATTAACCTCATTGACAATTCCGTTGTCATTGGTTAACAGTGACTTATGTTTTTTTGCTTTGCTTTTCTCTCTCTCTCTCTCTCTCTCTCTCTCTCTTTCTCTCTTTAACAAATACAAATATCAACAAGTTAAAAATAACGAAAATTTTTTCATCGCTATAATTCATCCGACGACGAATGCTTTTATTAATCCGTTTATATTAGTCAACGTTAAAGGGAGAATTTTCTTTTAAGAAAAATGAGAAGCATCTTCTCGTTCCTATTAAATAATAGAAGAGGAACAAAGAGAATACCATTGATGTACAATGCGAACTTCTGTTTTGTCAGCGAAGCTGTTAAAATGTAAAGAGGAATGAGAAAGGATAGTGTATATATATATATATATATATATATATATATATACATGTATATATGTATATATATATACATGTATATATGTATATATATATATATATACATGTATATAGACATAGAAAGAGATAAAGATGGATATAACGTTAGAAGAAAAAGATGGGTAAGGCGAGAAGTTTGAAAGAGTTACGGGGACTAATAAACCTCTTTACTACGTCCACGAAGGAAGCCATCTACTCTATTTCATCAAGACGGAATTGCCGTTTTAATAAAAAGTATTGCCAAGGAAGGTGAAGAAGATAGGTAGGTAGGTAGGTAGGTAAGATAGGTATATAGGTAGGCACGAATGAGGGGTGAAAAATTCGGTAAGATAGAGACAAGGCAGGTCAAGTAACTAAGCAAATCGTCCGCGAAGGGCCGATGCGCAACCATAATTTTTCTATTAAATTCAAACCGTTAGCTTCTACGTTCAACGATATGCCTCAACTTCCTTTTTCCATTTTCTCTCTTTTTCACTCTTCACGGCTCGTCGAAACTATAATCGTCGATTTCGAAAGAAAAGGAAGAGGATTGACGAAGAGAAACTAAAAGAGGACGAAGAAGAAGAGAAAGAACGAGAAGGACCGACAAAACGAAGTTTCTCTTTCTCCTTATTCCTTTTCGTGGACATTTCTTTCTAAGGACTTACAGACGGATTTTATTAATCTCACGTAGAACTGAAATCCGTGAAATCGAGCGTGCGAAAAGGCAATGGTTCGTACGACTCTTCCGGCACGTGATCCAACAAAACGACTCTTGGTTCGTTTTCAAGCGAGAAATAAGATGGAGAGAGACAGACAGAGAGACAGAGAGAGGGAGAGAGAGAGAGAGAGAGAGAGAGAGAGAGAGATCAAGAAAAGAGTAGGTACCAAGTCACCGTTATAAAAGCCAATAAGCTTTTTCCAACTCCCCATTAACCGAATTATCAGTTAGCCGACTTTGTCCGAGTCGAATCTTCCGTTGATTCAACGCTTCCTTTCAATCACGCCAAGCGGAAATCTCGTAAATTCGGCGCGCTTTTACGTCGAATCGAAGCCAATTAAGAGACAGCGAAGGATCTTTTTTCGTAAGACGACTTTTTCTTTTACTTTTCTTTTTTCCTCCCCTTTTTTTTCTTTCTTTCTTTCTTTCTTTCTTTCTTTGATCGGGACAAAAAGGGAGAAAATAGAAATTGACGGACAAGGGAACGAGCCAACGTACGAAAACATATGTTCGCTTATAGTTAATCCATTTATTTGTTTGCAAATAAAATATTTTTTTTTCTTCCTTTTTTCTCTTTTTCACATTACATAAGCATTGTGACTCTAAGAATTTTGCGCGCGCGTGCGCGCGCGAGTCGTCTCGGTAGTCGTCCCCCATCTACATAGATACCACCAACATATAAGTAAAGATGCCGAAACTATCTTGGAGTTTTCCTACGGAATGATTTATGATCTCACTCTTTTCATCCAACGTATCCTATACACTTCCTACACGCTAACTTTCAACACGGCCGCCTTTGGTATACTAGCCTTGGTTCGGTACTTAAAACGAACAACGAGAATGTACCCCTGCAGTATATTTCCCTTTTTCTTTTTTTTCTCCTTCTTCTTCTTCTTCTTCTTCTTCTTCTTCTTTCATCTTTGAAAGTATATATCTAGGTATATAACAACTCGCATAGAAATACAATGAGCTTTTGCAATTTACGGAAGATACTCGATAAACCTTGAACGTCACAATCGCTATACACACACACACACAAATATATATATATATATATATATATATTTTTTTCTCTTTTCATTTTTCCAAACAATTGTTTTCACTGCGTTAAAAGATCGTCGATTGTATCCTCGATTGTATTATTCTCCGTTGCATTCTCGTTTAATAGCATCTAGTTCTCTATATATAGTATCAAACGTTAGGTATGTGTGTATACGTATTACGTGTCTTTGTATCTCTACATTCGAATACACGCGCTTGACAATCGCATAAGCGGTCTTTATTCGCGGCACGCTTTGTCGTGACCGATTATCCCGTCTACCCTCCGCCTGATTCTTCCCCATTGATTAATCGAAATGCGACAATACGCGGCTACGCTCGATGCATCGATTACGCTTCGCTCTTGTCGTGTTTCCTCTGCGTTTGCTCCTGTCATGCTTCTCTATATACAATGTGGTCCCGTTTTAATCAATCCAATCCTTTTACCTATCGTTCAATTTTCTCTCCTGATAAATTTGTTTCTTTTTCATTTTCCTCTTCTTCCCTTTGTCTTTTTCGATTTCTTTTGACAATTTCTTCCACAAGAAATTTTCTTCTTTTCTCTCTCTCTCTCTCTCTCTCTCGCTCTCTCGCTCTCTCGCTCTCTCTTTCTCTCTCTCTCTCTGTCATTGCAACACTAAAACGTTCGAGAATCTTTCGTGTGTCTTTCGTTTTCTTTTTCTTTTTTTTTATACGTCGATATAACATTTTTATCGAACAATTTACATTGTTCATTGAACGGATACGATATATTATTTCGTACGAATATTTCTCGATGTTTTGAATAAAAATTTTGTTTCCTCGTATTATCAGGAGCGATGTTTATTTTATTTTCTTCGAATAACTACGTAAAATGTAACTTTGAGCAATCGATCGTTATCCCAATGTTGTATACGTCATTTCGACTATGTTGTGTATGTGCGTGTTTGCAATGAGAGAAAAAATATAAAAAAGGAAGAAAAAGGAAAGAAAAAAGAAATAATCGCTCGAATCGACCTAAAAATATCGAACAATTTTCGAAGTGACTATCGTTACAAATTTTAAACCTGACTGCGACGCAAAGCCATGTAATAAATAATGCCCTTTGTAAATCGTCCAAACGATTTCGTTTATATATATATATATATATATAAAAAAAAGATAGAAGCGAAACAATCTCTATCGGAACAATTTCGTAAATCGATTAAATTGTGACACCCCGTACGTAACTCGGCCCCTTTATCACGCACCAAAATCCATATTATTTAGCCGGTAATTTTGTCGTCGTGTGTACGTTGCGTTCATCTTCGTACATTGATCTATACATACAACGTGTCATAGGAAAATCTAATTACATATGATACGATCCATCATTGACAATTCCCTTCGATTATATTATTTCAATTAATATTTTTCTCTCTTTCTCTCTTGCTTTTTTTTCTTTTGTTTTTGAACAGGTTTACCAATTACATCTATTATCCTTAAACGAATCGATCTTTTTTTCTTTTTTTTTTTTTTTTTTTTTTTTTTTTTTTTTTTTGTCTTTAAGTAGAACGATTTATTTTCACTCTTCCTTTGTATATA
Source organism: Vespa velutina (assembly GCF_912470025.1). Classification (NCBI taxonomy): domain Eukaryota; kingdom Metazoa; phylum Arthropoda; class Insecta; order Hymenoptera; family Vespidae; genus Vespa; species Vespa velutina. The sequence goes on along the minus strand of NC_062191.1, from coordinate 989,731 downwards.
TATATATATATATATAATTGAGAGGCCATTTTTACGGTTCACACGTCGCAAGTTTTCTAATTAGAAATATTTTTTCTTTGGTCTTCGTTTAATTTATGCCGAGAATAATTCGGCAATATATATACATTCTTTCTTATTTTTCTTCTACTTCAACTAAAGAATAAAAAGTAATTGAATAAATTATAAGAAACATAAATATCGAAGGAAAGGTAACATATAAAAAAAGCAACAGAACTGACAGAGATTGACAATCGAATGTTCGAGAGGAGATCGGTAGAGTAGGTACAGAGAAAGTTTTCCAATTTAAGGCAATTAGTTTGCAGTACTAGACCTGAATAGCATGCGTCCAGATAATCGAATATGGGTCAACTTCGGTGCTAGGAGTCGTACGATAACCTGGTCCAACGAGACGGAATGAGAAAGATATATATATATATAGCTATACTTGTCTATATAAATATATATAGATAGATATATAGATTGATATATATGTGTATATAATAGAGAAACGTACGGATAGATGTCTGCTCGATGTTCTATTTATCTTATGAATTGCTAATCGCATACGAATTTATTGATAGAAAAAGAGAAAAAAAAGGATCAGATCAAAATAACATTGCTCTGATCGAACAATTTTCAAATTGAAAATAAACCGTCGTAATGAAATATCTATTTTATAGACAAACGAGAACGATATTTTTGTATTGAGATCCAAAAAAAAAAAAAAAAAAAAAAAAAAGAAAAAAGAAAAAAAAAGAGAGAGAGATAAAAGAAACAAAAATATTATTAACGTCGAAGAATAGAAATATCGACGAGATAGAAAAGGAATAAAATCAAAAAAGAAAAAATAATTTTTTCCCTTTAAGAAAAATGTTTTTAAATAAGAACTGACATTGGTCAGACATATGATCAGATCGATGATTGATCGAACGAGTAAATACTTGGTTTTTTAAAGAAAGACAGAAAGCAAAAGAGAGAGAGAGAGAGAGAGAGAGAGAGAGAGAGAGAGAGAGAGAGAGAGAGAGAGAGAGAGAGGATTAAATCGTAGACGTCAGTTCGGCATGCCCGAGGTGTATGAAACCACGCGATACCGATCAAGTTCCGTTAGAAATTTTCGAGACCATTGGGTGATCAGAAAATCGTTAGATCGATCATCTCTTTCTATCTTTCCCGAACGATTGATCGATATTAGAAGTAACGTCTGTATTCGACGTTCCTTGTCTTCGGTTTCCCGCAATGATGGAACTTTCAAGTTTTCCTTTCAAACATTTTCTTCTTCGATTTTACCTCCCTTCCACCACAACCACCATCATTTCTCTCTCTCTCTCTCTCTCTCTCTCTTTCGCACTACTTTTAATTAACATTAAATATGCAATGTCTTACTTTTTAATACAACTTCATGGAAGCAGGCCTGCGTGTACGCGCGTGTGTGTATTCGCTTTTTAAAAATGATGAAAAATGTATTTATAGCATTCTCTCTTCTTTAATAAATCTCGTTTCATAAAAGTATTTTACAATTTGTATGTTATATGTTCGGTTCAAAAAAAAAAAAAAAAAAAAAAAAAAAAAAAAAGAAGAAAAAAAAAGTGGAAACAAAGAACAAATAAAAAAAAAAAATAATAATAATAAAAAAGAAAAAATTAGGAAAAAAACTATAAATCTAGTAGCTTTAACCTTGCACACGTATGCACGGCTAACTTACTTCTCGGTTAATTAAAAGTACCCAACATTTCGATGTTAATATCGATGTTGGTTGGAGAGAGAGAAGGAGCGAGAGAGAGAGAGAGAGAGAGAGAGAGAAAGAGAGAAGAAAAAAAAAAGATAAAAAAAGAAAAAAAAATGATTGATATCAACCACGCGTAGATCCGATATCGAAAAGTCGATAAACCACAGATAGCCGATCGATTTAATATACGTTAGCCCACTAATTTCGGTAGTAGGTAACGTTAAACGAGAAGAGAGAGAGAAGGAGAGAGAGAGAGAGGGAGAGAGAGAGAGAAAAGTGAATTCTAATGAAGTGTAATCCCGTTTTTCTTTTTCTTTTCTCTTGTTACAGAATCCGAGGCAAGCTGGGAGGAATGGTGGACTTACGATGGTATTTCGGGTAAGTCGAATTTTCGATCGATGATATTTTTTTTTTGTTTTTTTTGTTTTTTTTTTTTTAACGATCTACAAAAAAAGGAAAAAAAAAGAAAAAATAAAAGCAATAGGAAATCGGAAATTGCACTAAAACATATAACGAATCATATAGTACTATTCCCTATGTACTATTCATATATCCATACTCCTCTTGTATACGTGTACGGATATATGTAGATTGTTTTTAGAGAAAAAAAAAAAAAGAAAAAAAAAGAAAGAAAAAAGAAAGAAAAAATAGCCAAAAGAAAAAGAGAAACCCATCGGATATTTCGTCGTTTCTTTCGTTTTTTCACTTTCTTCTCTCTTTCTTTTCTTTCGATTTTTTCTTCTCTCTCTCTCTCTCTCTATTTTTTACTTTTTCTTTTTCTTTTTTTTTTTTTTTTGGTTACTTTTTAATCTCATCGTTCGTAGGTCTAGTCTCATACGTTCGTTCCGTCCTTCCTCTATCCGTAGTTTTTATTAAAAATAAGGCGCTCTGCGATACGGTCGTTCAAAGTCGAGGCCTGGAGTTTAGTGTTTCCTACGTTTATGCGAACCAGCTGCCACAAGATAGAGAGAGTGAAGTGAGAGTGAGAAAGAGAGAGAGAGAGAGAGAGAGAGAGAGAGAGAGAGAGAGAGAGAGAACAGTATCGTATACTCGCTTTAAGAAGCACCTTGCGTGTAAGCCTTCAAATTGTTCTCTTCGACTTCGTCTTCTTCTCTTCTTTCTTTTTTTTTTCTATCTCTCTTACTCACTCACTCATTCACTCACTCACTCACACTCTCCTTTTCCTTCTTTTTATCTCTTTTTGTCTCTCTCTCTCTCTCTCTCTCTCTCTCTCTTTTATACTCTTTTCCTATCCACAAATCAAATATCCCGATACATCAACGATCGTGAAACTTCTTATTTCGAAGGTTCTCCTTTCTTCTCTCTAGCACTTGATGCGAAGTGAACGAGAGCAAAGTTCACCTTCGTAAAGGTTTACGACGGAGTACTTTGATGTTGATCAACCTACGGGAGAGAAAGCATAAAACTTGCCGTGATTTCGTGATCCTTCAGGCTCGCTACGCAGGGATCCCATTTAATTAACGAGATAAAAGAAGAGATTCTTTCCTTTTCTTTCCTTTTTCTTTTTCTCTCTCTCTCTCTCTCTCTCTATCTCTCTATCTCTCTCTGTAAGATACCTTTTCTTTTTTCTTTCCGTTTCTTCCTTTATTTTATATATTTTAACGTTTGTTCAATTCACCGTTTTCTATTGTCATAAAACGAACCAAGTTATACAGTTTCCATTTTTACTTCTTTTTTTTTTCTCTCCCTCTGTCCCTTTTTCTTTTTGCTCTCTTTCCTACCCCCTCTCTCTCTCTCTCTCTCTCTCCTTTCCTCTTAAGAAAGTTCTTTCGTTTATCTTACTCTCTCTTTTTTATTTCTGTATTAATACCGATAATATCATAATATATTTATGAAACACAGCTATACGATGCGTGTATAAGATTAGGAAAAAAGAAAAGAAGGGAAAAAGGAAGAAAAAAAAAAAGAAAAGAAAAAGAAAAAGAAAAAGAAAAAGAAAAGAAGAAAAAAAAAGGGAGAAAAACGTGTTATTATATTATTCATACGGTCTCGACGCGTTAGGGAAAATTAAAGGAAGGACGATTAGGAAGAAAGGAAAGGACAGAAAAGGGGGAAAGAAAAAAAAGAAAAGATAGATAGGAAGAAAGAAACACATGAGCAGGACGAGAGTGGCTCGCTTATCTCTATAGTCCTAGTTCTATAAATGGAACGCTTAATACTCCAACGGTGCTACATACATACCAGCGAAGGATTAAAATAAATTTGTGGGTCTATGTATATATATATATATGTGTGTGTGTGTGTGTGTGTGTGTGTGCGTATGTGTGTGTATGTGTGCGTATATACTGTATTCCCAAGCAACGGGGATTATGTTCTATTTTCTTTTAATTGAACACAACTCGGTAAATCCTTTTCGTTTCCTTTCGTCCTTGACTCTCTCTTTTTCTCTCTCTCTCTCTCTCTTTCTCTCTTTCTTTTTTTCTCTCTCTCTTTCTCTCTTTCGTTTTCTCTCTCTCTCTCTCTCTCTCTCTCTCTCTGTTATATTCCATTGTATCTATCCCTACATTGCTATTATTATTTTTTAAGGTTGTTATTATTCTTATTATCGTCATTATCATACATCCATTATCATGTATCATTATTATTTTTGTCATCGTATTCATTATTATTATTATTATTATTATTATTATTATTATTATCACTTATTATTAAATTATTATTATTATTATTATTATTATTATAGTAACTACTGGACTACTATAAAAATCGTAAAATGTCAACCCCCTATTACATCGCAAAATTTATCCCTTACATCCTTATTCACATTTTCTCATTCTCTATAAGCCCTTTTTCTTGCCCTATTCATTTTTCTGTCCCATCAATGTACTTTTATTAATATTTGCAAACCCACAGAAGATAATTTTCGACTTCCGATCTTGATTACACAATCAAAAATCTGTTCATCATTTTCGAAAAATCTTCCTCTCGACAATCATCACAACGATAAATGCAATTCCCGAAGTTATTCATTTTTATTCACGGTGGATGTCTTGGTTACTCGTCAACGCGGCATGTAACACATATACGTACGCATACACGTACACATTTGTATTTTATATTTTTAAAAATCTTGTATCTTGAATTACCATCTATGGTATTCGCAATAAATATACACGTATCTCTCAATATACGAATTCTAAGAGTTAGTTATTGTATTCGAAAATGAACTCATATCGCGTCCTGGTTACTTCTGAATCCATCGTGTAAAACACACATACGCATACATACACTCTCACTCACTCATTCTCTCTCTCTCTCTCTCTCTCTTTCTCTTTCTCTTTCTATTTTTCTCTTTTTTTCCTTCTATTCGTCGTCTTAATTAGCACGATTCGGCTGTCCTATCATAACGTGTACGGTAATTTAACTGAGTAGATACATACGTACGTACGTATGTTACGTACATATGTACATACATATTTAACTAACTTCAAATTGACCTATTTAATGTAACACATAACGTTAGTCGAAAGATTCAGCAAGCGTAGCTAGCACTGTTTTATAAGCTCAAAACCCGTGTTAGCACTTCTACTACTTTCGTCGCGTCAACACGAAAAGACGTCTGTCCCGGGCATGATGAATGCAAGCGAATTCGTTTCTGCTCGGTACATTTGAGAAATTGTAAAGTACGATGGGAGAGTCAAAATTAACGACGCGGTAGGACGTACGGCTTACTGGAATGTTACCGTCGAAAGGTTTCCATGTAGTATTCCAGTGTCAGAGGTCGACGTGCGGTAAGTACACTGCTAAATTACCAAATATATTCACGGTCTCTTAATGAACCCAACGCGTATCCTTTTTGGACCGGAGCATGACGCAGGACTAGGATAGGAAGGTAGGGAAGGAGGTAGATTTGGTGGAGTAAGTTGGCGGATGGTAGAGAGCGGTGTTGTTCAAGATGTTTTTCAATAATTTACGAGTAATATCCTTAACGTCATCGGGATTATCGTTAATGTCTTCTAATGTCATTTATCTTCTTATTTATTTTTTTTTCATTCAGGACCAATGGAAATCGGATTACTTTATATCGTTCCACGTTATATTTACAAATACGTATAAATCGTATGAATCGATAAATAATGATTCGACATTGAAATTAATAGTCAACGCGAAGAAATAATAATAAAAAAAAAAAAAAGAAAAATATTGGATTCATTTCCATCGATCGCATGTAAAAACGAATTCTCTTATGTTCGTAAATTCGAAAGCCACGAATTTCTCGTTGAACGATAACGCGAACAGTTGGGGTAACTTATTACCCCGATCGATGTCCGCCAGAAATGGATTCTTAGGACGTACGTAAGGCCCTCCGCCCCCCCGTCTCATATCTCGGACATATGGCTCCAACGTTTACAACCAATAGGCGTAGACGAGAGAACCAGTTGGGGGTGCACTTTCGAAAGGCTTCCCTTGTACTTACCTACCTCTACGCGAGCCTATATATACAGCCTATATCCTGGCGCCTTATGCATCCTTGAGGTTGCCTCAAGGGTCCTTCAAGGAAAACCATCGCTTAGGCATCGCCATCCTACCTGATATCTCATATAATATCCGAGAGCTTACTATAAACGCGGAACTTTCAGGATAGAACACATTCCTTCCGAGTAATTCGAACTTGCATAGATTTAATTCTTGCATAGAGAAAATTCTTGAATAAGAACATCACTTTCATATCGTGTATACATATATATATATATAAAATTATTTTTAATTATAATTAATTTCTTGACATTTAATAAGTAATAATCGGTATATCTATAAAAAAGAAATTTATAAATGTAAAAACGATCGATCAATTTAATTATATATTTTTACTCCAAGATGGGATAGATTTAAGAAAATTCTTGAACGTCAACTATTAATTAATTTACGTGTGTCATTCAATAAGTAATTTAATCTATGTAAAATCGATCAATTTTTTACGTTAAGTAGGACGAGGTCGATGACAAAAAAAGAAAAAAAAAAAAAAAAAAAAAAAAAAAAAAAAAGAGGAAAAGAAAAAAAGAAGAAATTAAAAACATGAATATTTTCACGTTAACGAAAAACGTTTTACAAAAAGTATCCTTTAGATTAGATAGTTATAGAATACGGTCAAACATTTCGTTTTGTTCTTTCGGAATAAAGAGAGAACTACGAGCTCTCGAATTTCCTTTCTTCGTCTATGTTCGAATCTAGACGTTGTCGTAGGAGACGAGCTCGTTTTCTCGCCCGTAGAGAAACGCGAAAGTCGAGAATTTCGTCGTTTAATTCAGGCTACAAGGAAAATTCTATGGTCGTGAAGATTCCTTTTCGTTCCTCTAACTGCGCTCTCTCTCTCTCTCTCTCTCTCTCTCTCTCTTTTTCGTCTTTTTTTTTCTTTGGTCAACTCTCTCTCTCCCTCTCTCTCTCTCCCTCTCTCTCTCTATCTTCCTCTTTCTCTTCTTACGCTCTTTTTATTCTTCCCGTCTCACTCCACCCCCACCATTGCCATCAACCCACTGCTACCATCAGTACCTTTAACCACCCCATCCTCCCCCACGTTCAACCCAAACGACTTCGACTTTATGCACTTCGACGCCATTCCCGCATTTTCCATAAATCTTTTTTTCCACCATTCCGCCGTTTTACCTCTCGTTCGCTCGTCGTTCCGTACAATGGCGGAAAAAGGACGATGTTTTCTTAAACTTTGCCCCCCCGTACCCACGATTTACCCAGACCCCTTGCCGCCCCTTCTATCCCATCCCATTCCCATCTCATCCCATTCCACGTTCTTATATTCCGATAGTTTTCTATTCATAACTCTCTCGATTCTTATTAAACATCAAACGTTCTAGAAAAAGTGTTAAAGTTAGAATTTTTTTTTCTTTTTCTCCTTCTTTTTCTTTCCCCTTTCTTTTCTTTCGTTTCTTTCTCTTTCTTTTTTTTACAAAAATGAACGAACAAATGAACGAACAAATGAACGAAGATAGAATCGCATTTATACTTCTAAGCCATTAGGATATATTATCAATTAGAGACGTTAATCAATCAAATTGCGTACGTTGTTTTTTTTTCTTTTCTCTTCTCATTCACCTTTTCTTTCTTTTTTTTTTTTTGTTTTTTGTTTTAGCAAATATTACTAAGCTATTTTTCGTTCGTTATATTGTATCGTTGTTCGCGACAGTAGTAAAATGATTCTCAATGAAAGAGGAAGATCCTAACTTAAGCCTTATGATAAATATGGCTTTGCTATAAACAGATAAATTGATACAAACATAAAGAGAGAGAGAGAGAGAGAGAGAGAGAAATTGCAATGATGAGAAACGAAAGAACTTTAGAACGAAAGAGAGAAAGAGGGGAAATGGAAAGAAGAAAAAGAAAGGAAAAGAAAAGAAAAGAAAAGAAAAAAAAAAGAAAAGAAAAAAGAATCGAACTACATAGACTTTCGTAAGTTCGATAGCCATGTGGCAGGTTATCTCACCCTCGATATCTTCCATCGTACCGAAAAAGCATTCACATAGCCGCCATATATTCGGTGCCCTAGCACCAGCGCAGCACAATTTCAGAAGACGTCGACCAATATGAAAGGAGGTGGCGGAATATGTATAAAGCAGTGATATTAAAAACGCTCCGTATATGAATGCGCCTGTCATATCGCTGTCCTCGCATCGTGAAAGAAACGAGTTACCGTTTCGAGTCGCCAAATACTTTTTTCCCAATACATATATAAATATACATGTATTGTATGTATAAAATATACATTATATGTATATTTTATATATACAAAAGATTTGACCGGAAATTACGTTAGAAGTGTCTCTCGGACAAAGATAACAGCGAAAAGTAACACCGAAGTAATATCTTAAAAGATAATTTGGAAAATTTGCGAAAGAGAGAGAGAGAGAGAGAGAGAGAGATTTCTTAAGTAGTACAAGTCGATTATTAATCAGACGAGATTATCCGATGAACCGTCGCTAGTAAAGGAACTCAAGGAACTTTAAAACGCTTATCTAGCGTGCGAACATGAGAAAGTTGAAAAATCACCGTACGCTTAGTCACTTTTTTTCTTTCCACTTGAAACATTGAAAGGAAAAAAGAAAAGGTAGAAGAAAAAGGAAAAAAAGAAAAAAAGAGAAAAAGAAGAATCTTCTCGGTATCGTCCGGTGATAATATTTATCGTAGTTCTCGGAAAGATGTGAGAGGGAGGAAAGAAAAAAGAGAAAAAGAAATGATAAGAAATATTTTCATAAGTATACGATGATTTAATGAGAACGTATATAACATATGTATGTATGTTTTTCTGAAATACGTCGCGTTAGATCGTCATTGATAAATTTTACACGTCCAATATACCGTAAATATTCGAGGAGAGAAGACGCGCACGTGAAAATATAGAATAGAATGTTTCTATGCAATCGAATAGGTATAGTCAAGTCAAGCTCGATTAAAATCCAAATTCACTGTGCGAAAAAAGGTAGACCAAAAGGGAAGAGGAAAGGAGTGAACCATTGGAGGGTGGGTGGGTGCGCTTCGGTTCCTCTGTGCTGTTGTCAGAAAACGTGAAAGGGGTGGAAGAAGAAGAAGATAAAAAGGAAGAGAGAGAGAGAGAGAAAGAAGTGGGTGGGGGAGGGGAGAGAAAGAGAGAAAGCTTTTTCGATGACCAAGACGCGTATAAAGCAAACCGGAACCCCTGTGAATGGTCCGAGAAAGCTAAAGAGTAGGTGGGGATCATAATACGGCCAGTTGGGGAACCTTTTTCAAAGACGGAAAGGACTTTGGCTTTTTACCCACGGCGTAAATGGTTTTCGTATATTTTCTGGAATAACTGCTACGAGAAGAACTACCGGGCGAATGAGAGGAAAAAAAGAAAGAAGGAAAGAAAGAAAGAAACGGAATTAAAGAAGTATGCAAAGAAGAAAAAAAATATATGCAAATACCTAACCACTTTCCATCTTTATCACTTCGTCGCACTGAATACAAGTGTGCCGACTTAAGATTTAGCTCGCTACGTTTTTCTTCCTTTTTTTTTTTTTTTTTTTTTTTTTTTTTTTTTTTTTTAACGAGGCCAGCCTAATAAGGAAAAAGGCATCTATCCTTTCTATTACGATTTATCTTTTTTTTTTCTTCTTCTTCTTCCTTTTCTTTTTTTTTTCTTCTCTCTCTCTCTCTCTCTCTCTCTCTCTCTCTCCCTCTCTCTCTATTTTTTCTTCTCTCTTTTTCTGTTTTTTTTTTTTTTTTTTTTATTTATCGACGTAAATTTTTTCAAAGGATTTCAGGTTTCATCGGTTAATTTCAGAACGCTTTCTATTCATCGATTATTCATTAAGCTCTTGCCAAGTATTGCGAATTTAAAATTATAATATATTGCTTAACCGATGGATTACATACGTGTATAGCTCATACGTGTTTGGAATATAAATAAAGCCGACGACGATATTATTTATAATCTCATTTATCTCGGTACGCTGGCTATATTATTGCGAAGGGTCTACTCTATTTTTCTTTTCTCTTTCTTTTTTTTCTTTTCCCTATTTCTTTTCCTTTTTTCTTTTATTTTTCGTTATTTATAATTGACGTTTGTAAATAAATAAAAGGAAAAAAAGAGAAGAGAGAAAATGAGGACAAAAAATCACGAGACGATACACAATCACGTCGTCTTTATTGGCGTTCGTAAATAAAAAAAAAAAAAAAAAAAAAAAAAAAAGAGAAGAAGAAAAGAAGGAAAAAGAAAAGAGAGAACAGAACAGAACAAAAGAAAAAAAAAACAGATGAAGTAACAAGAAAAGAAAAGAAAAGAAAAAAAGTAAAGACCATCCGCAATCACTTTATCTCATTTATCTCAATTGGTATCTCCCACTACGGAATTATTTTCAATATTGGATATATTAAATATATCGCGTTTATATATCGATGCAATATCGTATAAGTAACGTAGCTTTAAGGATTCTAAGCCGGCCGAGTTTGAAAGTGGCGATGGTGGCGATGACGATGGTGGTGGTGATGGCGGCGATGGTGATGGTGCTAGTGGTGCTGGTGGTAGGAGTGGTTTGGGATGGGGTGAATAGAGGGGTAGCTAGATAAGCCGCGAGAGAAACGGGAGTAAGGTGGTTCAGCGCTGGTCAGCTTCCGATTTCACCGGAACTTGTGGTTTTAGCCGCGGAGTAAGGCTAGGTACTCATCCAATGGCTATGAGATGGGACGGATTAATAGATTTTAGGAATGTGCGATTTCTTGATCCCAGGAATCGACCGATTTTCTTGAATATTGCACCAGGAATTTCAATATTCTAGGACATAGAAAGTTAGTTCGCTCTTCTCTCTCTCTCTCTCTCTCTCTCTCTCTCTCTCTCTCTCTTTATCGTTAACTTCGATGTCCTTTCAAAAGGGTTTTATCGTCGAATTCTAGCAATAGATGTTATTAACTTTTATGATTCATTAACTTACTCGATAATCTCATTTTCTCTCTCTCTCTCTCTCTCTCTTTCTCTTTGTCTCGATTTTCTCTTTCGCCATACTTTTTCTTATTAATTCACGAATATTAAACTTAACAATGGCTCCGATTCGATCTACTTAATTTTACCATGTACATATCTAATTCTTTCGAACATATCACCTGTAATCCTTTTTCACGTATAATACTTATTCCATTGAATCTCGCTTGTCTGTTGTATAAAAAAAAAAAAAAAAGAAAAGAAAAGAAACGAAACGGGAAGAAAAAGAAAACGATAACGAGATGTTTTTCTCTTGTTTGATGGATTTTGTTTCTTTTTTTTTTTCTTTTCTTTTTTTCTTCATAGAAGAACACACGCTACTCGTAAGAAAAATAATTCGCTTCGGGTGACGAAGTGATATCCACCTCCCCGTCTTTAATGATTGAATTTCTATTATTTCTCTAGAACTATTCTGATATTTGAAATGTTACAATTAATTTTTATATACCCATCTCGAATTGTTGTTTTCATAGAAAAAAAAAAAAAAAAAAAAAAAAAAAAAAAAAAAAAAAAAAAAAAGAAATAATTTTGCAAAGTAAAAAGACAAAGGTAAGTAAGGAATTATTTTCTTTCTTTCTCTTTTTTTTTCTTTCGTTATCTTTATCTTTGAACACTACACAACCAAAAAAAAAAAAAATATTAAAACCTTCAAAAATATATATACAAGACTTGTCAGGGTCAATTTGTTACGTTCGAGACACTCGAAATGAATTCGAAATGTAAAGTGATTTTATTCAAAATCGAGCACGACATTTGGCCTCGTGTACTATTCTCGAAGTATCCTTCTCGAGTCGTTTCTTTGATTTCGTATGCGTTGAATTTCAAAAGGCATTCAATTTAAAATAGGTTGGTAGGTATAGGTAGGTATAAGATAAGTACATCCAGAAACCTCGATAACTTTTTCACAGATCTGTTCGACGATCGGCAAAAATATAACCACATACGTACGTCTATACGTAAATCGGTAGACCGAAGGAATCGAACGCGTGCCGATTACTCTTGACAACTGCTAGCAATGATAACATCGACTATTTTAACCGACACTCGCGATTTCATGTAAGTACCTGGCAGATCGTGGAATGGTAGTACTTTTTCAATATTTTCTTAAACCCATAGTTTCTCGCAACATACAGATACACCAACCACCCCATCACTACCACTACCATTACCAGTAGTTTCTCCTATCCCCTCCCCCGTTATCCCCCCTCTCTTTATTCTCACGGTATCTACCTAAATTCGGTCGATATTCGATTTCGCGTAATGGCCATCATAGTTTCAATCTCCCCCGATTCTCTCGATCGAATTCTCTTCCACCTGAAGAAAAGAAAGAAAGAGAGAGAGAGAAAGAAAGAAAGATAAAGAGAAGAGTGTTTCTTCTTAACTTATCGATCGTTAATCTCGAAAGGAAAGTACAGTGGAAAGAAATCGAAGAATGAAAAAGAAGAGAGAATAAGATTTCGTGTCTCTCAAAATTAGACGGGAATCTCTTTCTCTCTCTCTCTCTCTCTCTTTATATATATATATATATATATATATATATATATATATATATATATATATCTTTCTCTATGTTCTTGTTAATTCTTGAAATAGGACAAGTGAATTTTGAAAGCGGATAAAAGATTTAAAGAGCCTCTTCTGGTCGAAATTGAGAAACGTTGAGAGAGAGAGAGAGAGAGAGCTAGAGCTAGAGCACGCGCGCAGAGATTAAATGAAATTATTTAAATGCGGTAATTTAACATCCTATCCACCGACTGTCGGACGATGGACCGTGCTTCGCAGGTGTTGAACATGCATGTATGCATAGAATATGTTTCCGGAAAAGCAACCCTCCGCTGCTGTTGGTCCATCCACCGGGTGGCTGGATTGCGTGCATACATTAGCAAGGATGTACTCGAGAGTGCAAATGGAAGCTCTGTCTGGACATTTCGAAAACGGCCACTTGCTCTCTGTCCGATTGAAATGTCCCGAAAATCGAACACTCCCTCTCTGTGTGTCTCTTCAAACTCTCTTTTTTATTCTCTCTTTTTCCCCTCTAACCGTCTCTCTTTCTCTTTCAATTTATCCATATATCCGTATCTATATAAACTTCACGAAAGAACAAGGGAAATTTTATAACGAATTAATTTAACAACAAATATTTACGTATTTCTACACGCATAATATTTAATAAATAATAATAATAATAATAATAATAATAATAATAATAATAAATTGTAAATTCGAGTAACTTTATTTCGTTCTTATATTCGAAGTTTCGAAGGATGGCCCGCAAGAGAGAGAGAGAGAGAGAGAGAGAGAGAGAGAGGAAGGGAGGGAGAGAGAGAGAGATAGAGAGATAGAGAGAGAGTTACTGAAAATAATTTAGATGTACGCGTATACGTCAATGTTGGGTCGCATTAGGATTGTATGGCGAAGGGTATGAGGAAGGGGAGGGAGGGGTTATCGCCATAGTTCGGGCCCATCCCTATTTTCTCGCTTGTCCACTCGTTCTCCCAGGTTGCGTCGAGAATTGAACGCATTACTACGGCTACAGAAGCAATTACCTTAGTTAATTAACGAATTTACAACTCCAACAGAGCGAGCACGCGCACAAATCCGCGGGGAGCTGATACTGGTGTTGGTGTAACTGGACCTCTGTGTATAAAGAGGGAGAGAGAGAGAGAGACAGAGAGAGAAGTTTGAAAAGGGGATAGAGGGGAAGTGGAAAATGGGGAAGAGGGTGAAAACAGGAGGGAAAGAGAGGGAACGGGTGAATCGTGACGGTCGCTTACCGGCTCGAACGATATTGTTATCGCACGGTGCGTGCGTCGATAACAAGGCGATATCGAGAATCCAAATTGTTACATGCTACGCGTATAAGCCTCGAAAGCTCGTCGGTGTTGTTTATTCGCTTACCGCGCTACCTACTATCCTGCGGGAAGCTTTCTCCCTTTCTCTCTCTTTCTTTCTCTCTCTCTTTATCTCTCTCTCTCTCTCTCTCTCTCTCTCTCTCTCTCTCTCTCTCTCTCTCTCTCTCTCTCTTCTACGATGAGTCTGTCACTATGAAACGGAAACTAATTCCGCGTTTATCTTTACCCCATAAATTAAACGCTTTTCGAAAATACATATGCACTCTCTTTTTCTCTCTCTCTCTCTCTCTCTCTCTCTCTTTCTCACTCTGACTCTGTTTCTCTTTCCCTCTATTTCCCTCTTTCTCTCGAACGCATTAACGATATTGAATGTGTTTCTTTCTTTTCTTTTTTTTTCTAACTTTTAATTATATATTGAAATTATACTTTTCATGTCTCGTTCAATTAATGATGACGACGATGACGATTTAATCCTTTGCGATTAAATTTCTTTGCGCAATTGTACTGAAAAAAAAAAAAAGAAAAAGAAGAAAATTATGCTTTGCATTTACTTCGTGAAATACAAATTACGTACGTTTATTATCTTTCTAAGGGATAACTTAATGTCTAGATTCGAATTAATGATTGGACGAATTAAATTAAATTGAATAGCGATGAGTTTCCAAATAGTTTTGTATCATATCTCATGATTAAATAACTCTATGATGACGAAGGAAGAACGATAAAATGATGAACAATATCAAACGACAATTCGCGATCCAATATATATAATATTATATATAAGAATTAATAAAGAATCTCTCTTTAATGTTATGATTTGCACGGCGAAAGAAAAAGAAAAAAAAAAGAAAGAAAAAAAGAAAGAAAAAAAGAAAAAGAAGAAAGATAGGGAGAAAAATAAAAAATAAATTCCTGAAGCTGGAAATTCATAATAAAACAGGGAACTCGAGTAACAATAGCAACGTGTACAGAGAAAGAGAGAGAGAGAGAGAGAGAGAGAAAGAGAGAGAGAGAGAGAGAGAGAGAGAGAGAGAGAGAGAGAGAGAGAGAGTGAGTGGGAGAAAGAAAGAAACTCTGGAGGATGTCGACTCGGCCGAGATTCGAGTTCGATTTAACATAGAGAATAAGAGAGAATGCTCCCTGAAACGCGAGCTCACGGAAGATAATAAATCCTTCCGGGTGCGGTCGCGGTAGATAAATTATTTTCCGGTCTCTTTGATTAAACGAGACGTATAAATCACAGGAGAGAGTTTTCAAATAAAAATTGGTCCATATCGTTACTAAGACTAAAAAACAAACGAGAAAGAGTAAAGCAGTACGTACAAACAAAACACCGACAGTGTGTATACACACACACGAACACGTACGCGCGTACGCATATCCTGAACGTGCTCATTCATTCACACATACATACATATATACGTATATATCCTACGTATGTCCAACAAACGTTTCAACTTACACACAAGGAGGGTAACCACCTCTCTCCTCGTTTTATGAACATATGGATCAAGTACCTACAACAAATAGTAACATTAAAGTTAAGGTTGAAATACGATGCTCGAAGGATCGTATTTCGTCTTTGAACGATACGGGATAGGAGAGCGTGTGCAATTCACACCCACGAAACTATGTGGGCACATAACTAGTACGTAGCTAGTCTCCACTCTCTCCCTTCCTCTCTTTCACCACCACCACCACCACCACCACCACCACCACCACCACCACCACCACTATCACCACCATCACCATCACTACTATCGCACTGGCTAGAAGTCCATGTACATACATACATACTTATGTCCACGCATACGTACGTACGCGCGCACACACACATATATATATCGATTGCTTCGAAACTAATTTTGAACAAGCCCGATGCGGATACCGCGCATTGCATCCCTTCTTCCCATCAACATCCCACCCTTCTTCCACTTTCCTCTCTCTCTCTCTCTCTCTCTCTCTCTTTCTTTTTCTCATCACCTACAACTCTACCACGTAAATTACGAATGGGTATCGTCAACGGATACCTTTTTAAACTAGTTCCAAGATGTAAGTACCAATACGCTCGGAAACTTCTATGATTCGCTACGGTTACGATTATCTTCTTCTTAGTTTTTTTTTTTTGTTGTTTTTTCTTTTTCCAAAAATGGTGTTCGGAATGTATGATAGATCGATTTGCTTTCGAAATTTCGATGTAACAAAAATGACGAAGTATAATATATAATAATAATAAAAAAACAAAAAAAGAAAAAGTGAAAAAATGTGCATAATGATTTCTTTCCTTTTTTCTTTTTTCACCTTTCTCTTTTCTTTTTCCCCCGTCAGTTATGTTTATGTAAAGGACGTTTACGTAAATATTCTATAATATGTCGTACAATGTAAGTAAGTTTGATACCTGCGCATACCCAACATACGTATTACAAAACGTTTGATAACTTTTCATATAAACTTTTCCGTGATGTTTTAACGTTTAAAATATAAGAGGATAGATCCATAACTGGTTCATTAAAAAGTTATAATAATCTGAAAGAAACGTTCTATGGGATATTAATTCTTTCCAATGTTTCGTTCGCATTGTTATAACTTTTTAATAAAGCATTTAACGGAGAACGTATGTATGTTTATATAAAAATGATATTTTCATGTCGTTCTTTATATAACGATCAAACCGCGTGTCGTTAGAATTTCAGTTGAATATCAATTCGTCATATTTACCATAGTATAATAATATATATATATATATATATATATATATATATATATATACATATAAAAGAATTTTTATTTCAAATGAAAACAACGAAATTATTATTTTATTACTATATAATAATATATATATATATTCGAGTTTACGAGATTTTCTTTGTTTTAATCGATAGAAAAATATAAAGACATTTTCGTAAGATGAGAGAGTTCATTTTTCTATGAACGGTCAATAAGTTTCTCGTAGGAAGCGTGAAAGGAATGGCCGAGGCGTGACACGGATCGCGATGGAATCTCAAGCCATTCGATCTTGAACCATCGAATCGTTTGCCATCCGTACGTCGAATCGGTTCAGACGTGCTTACCAAGATTAGAAGTCCTGAGATTTTTCTCTCGACAAAATGTTCCAAATTTTTTTATCATGGTTTTATTATAAAAACGATATTCACATATTTTTTATATCTTTACTTTTATTATCCTTGAATGTCTTTGAAATTAGAATCCATCGAAATTTGTGTTGAACGATTTATTTTAAGCAATTTATTCGGATAGAGAGAGAGAGAGAGAAAGAGAGAGAGAGTCGACAATCAAATTACGTAGACGAAGAATGAACTAAAAAAAAAAAAAAAAAAAAAAAAAAGAAGGGAAAAAAGAAAGTGAAGGAAAAAAAATATCATGAAAAAACAGAGAAATACGATCCAAAGTTTTTTATCAACGTTCTATATAATAAAAATCGTAATATTATAAAAAAAAAAAAAAAAACACTCGTATTTATATTTTCGTTACTTTTATCGTTGAGTTTGTATCATTCGAAATAACTGTATGTATGTATGTATGTATGTACATTTTATGTCGATCAACGTTACACGGGTAGTCGATAAATTAAATTACGAATAAATGAAGAATGAATGAAGGTGAACGGGGGAAAAAAAATATGAGCAAAAAAAAGAAAGATCAGGGAGGAAAAAAAAAAACAACAACGAAATACCGTCCAAGTTTTCCATCCGTATTTCTATTACAAAAACTATATTCGTTTTTTTTTTTTTTTTGTTTTTTATGTTTAAACTTTTATCTTCGAATTTTTTTGAATTAGAGAATACTACAAAATTACACCTTACGTCGTACAATTTACGCGGGGAGTCGATAATTGAGTTACGTAGACGAAGAATGAATGACGACGAATGGAAAAAAGAATGAAGGAAAAGAAAAGAAAAGAAAAGAAAGGGAAAGGAAAGGAAAGGAAAGAAAAGGAAAGAATAGAAAAGGAAAGGAAAGGAAAGGAAACAAAAAACAAACAGCGAAATACGAATGGCAAGCGTGCTCTTTCATTAAAAATCTCTACGATCTGATTTTCTTTTCACGATCGCCGCTACTTTTTTCGATACACGCGCAAAGAGAGGAGTGAGTGAGTGAGTGAATTAGTGAGTAAGAGAGAGAGAGAGAGAGAGAGAGAGAGAGAGAGAGAGAGAGAGAGAGAGTACCTAACAGAACTAACGGAGACTGGAAAAAGGACCTAACGGGAAAAAAGTGATATAAAACCACGTTGAAAGGGATAAAAAATATATCGTCGTCTCTCCTGGCGTACCTTTCCTCTCTCTCTCTCTCTCTCTCTCTCTCTCTCTCTCTTTCGATCTATTCGTCTCTGTTTCTCCGTTCACCAGTTCGCTACGGACAGACTACTTTCCTACCAAACGGATGGGAGATTTATCAATTCCGTGAAAACATGAGAGAAGTGTTGCCGTGGTCGAGTGACCGAGCTCGCAATGCTCGAACGTGTACTGGCTAATGCCGACGTCTATTCTGGAATAAACCGAATACGTCCAAATACTTTCCTATAAGCTCGTTCGTTCGTTCCCAAAAACTAATCTTCTTTGTGTGACGTTACATTCTCTTTCTTCTTTTTTCCCGTTTTTTTTTTCCTTTGTCTTTTTCTTTTTCTTTTTTTTCTTTTTCTTTTTCTTTTTTTTTTTTTTTTTGTCCCTCAATCACAACTCCACCATTCGATCTCACGATCGTCTATCTCGTTCTTTAAATTTTATTATTAAATTTTGAAATTACATTCTCATATAGAATCAAATTTTTCATAGACATCGATCGAAAGAGATTAGAAGATAATCTAATTATTTAATCATCGCTAATAAAAATATCTTTAAGCTTTGATAATTAAATCGAACAAATTCGAACCGATTCGCCAGAGAGTTTGGCTGATATAAATTAATCGTCCTCTTTTTTCATTTTGATATATTCAGATTGAAAGACTAATTTTCTATTAAGCACTATAGTCAAAATCTATCGAGATTGTAGCTTTTTGAAAAATGAAATGAAATGAAAAAGATTTTGAAGAAAGAAAAGAAAGATAAAAAGGAGAAAGAAAATAGAAAAACTCGAGCGATTCGACACACAGTCAAAAAATATCAATTGATCAACGCCTTTTGCCTTTAATATATCAAAATCGAGGATATTACTTTCTAATATCTATGTAATACAATCTAACTCTATAGACTAATAGTTTCAATATTGAAAGGGGACAAGTCGAGTAAAACCTCACGATCCTGATATAAATTAGTCAGCTTTTATATACATATATATATATATATATAAAAAAACGAAAAAAAAAGAAAAATACACGCGTATGAAAAGACGATGATCAGTAAATAGATATGAAAAGGTGGAAGCTAGAAAGTGAAAGAGAAGGAGACGAGATATACTAATTAAAAGTTAGCAGCGTGTAAATCAATCAAATCTTCATTTCTTTTTTTTTCTTTTTTCTTTTTTTTTTTTTTGTATATACACAAACTGAAGAGATTTCTCGATGAAGATACGTTCGCATACATACGCGTATTAGTTAATAAAGTATATAAATGAAGATATATCTTGAAAGAATGTGTCCGTGTATACACACGCTAGCTCGCGCACGCGTGTGTGTGTATGTGTGAGAGGAAGAGAGAGAGAGAGAGAGAGAAAATTCAAGTGGCACTCATTATAAAAAGGTTCGTTCGTTTGATTCGAAGGAGGCCGCGTTGAAGTGCACTTTTGCGGCACGCTGGAACGGCTCTTCAATTGAAAGTACAATTCCCCTGGTGGTGATCCGATCGCATTTTACAAGCTTTTTATTTACCTTCTACGGTAAGCTAGCAAAAGCGATAGGTCGACGTACACGCCTATCCGCGTATTCTCGTTCGCACCCTTCGAAACTCGTCCGATGTTTATCGGATGCATTGCATCCAATAGATCCACAACGACAATTCGTTTTAACACAATGAACACACATTGTAGCAATCGAAGCAATCTTCTGCAAAATCGATACATATTCGTTCCCGATACCAACACGCTGTATTTTTGTTTTTCGTTTTTTCCTTTGTTTTTTTCCTTTCTTTCATTTTGTTTTTATTTTCTTTTCTTTCCTTTTCCTTTTTTTTCCTTTTTTTTTTTTTCACAAAAAAAAAAAATATACGCGCAAAAAACATCCGCACAATTTCCCCATAATCTTTGGAATATTTTGTTTTTCTTTTTTTTTCTCTTCTTTTTTTTTTTTTTTTTTTTTGTTTCGTATATGTATGCATGCGTGCGTGCGTGTAAAGGAAACAACGATGGAAAGATTTGCGTAATAAAATTTAGCGGCAATGGATGGCCGTTAACGCGTCGTTAAAACCATCGGTCGGTTCATATACGACTTTTCTAGCCTGAAGTAGAAAGTTTGCTATCGTTAGCACCGACGTGTCCTAATTTTTTAAAAGCTTTCTTCGATAATAAATCCTGAAAAATAATAATCACCCTTGTTTACGTAATAGTTATCGAGAGAAACAAAAAGGGAAGAAAAGAAGAAGAAGAAGAAAAAGAAAAAGAAGAAAAAGAAGAGAAATAGAGCGAAGAGAAAATGTTTGAAAATTCAAAGTCAGATTTGATATCATGTAATAATGATCTCTCTCTTTCTCTCTCTCTCTCTCTCTCTCTCTCTCCCTCTCTATTTTTTTTCTCTTACACACTCACTTACGATTACTTTAAATGATGATGGATCTAATAATATTCTCTTGGGATTGCTCGTTCATCTTAAGAAAATGAATAAATGAACGAACTCGCGTTTTTCCCTCACGAGAGATAACTAGATACCTACATATTCCTTCAAATACGGAAAAAATAAATTTCTCTCTCTCTCTCTCTCCCTCTCCCTCTCCCTCTCCCTCTCTTAGCAATGTACCATCGAGATTCACGCTCGAATCGTTGAGCTTAACGATCGTTACACGTAGCCTTATGCATCTCGGCCGTATTTCGTTTGCTTGCTTGGAATCTTATAGGGACGGTCGTTAAAATTAACGATTTGAATGGAAAATACGACGAGATTTCCCATCCCTTTTAAAATACTTTCTCACCGTATTCGAAAAGAATAAATGTGAATTCATCGCTTTTTGATTGTTGACGAGCTCCGATAAGAATCCTTTTGTCGTTATTACGTATCCGACAAAACATCGGACATCAAGACGATCGAACAATCGATTTCTCGATTTTTTATATTTCTCTCTCTCTCTCTCTTTTTTTTGAATCTTTTTATTTCATTCCTTATCTTGAATATTGATAACGTTTTTCTAACGAATCCAATGAGATCCCTTTCGTCGTTACTACGAATTTAAGAAAATACATTAAAACGAACGAATTCTCGATTTTTATATTTTTCTTCTTTTCGAATTTTTTTTTTTATTTCTTTTCTTTTATCAAATATTGATACCGAGTTTTAACGAGTCTAATAAAGGAGATAGAGAGAGAGAGAGAGAGAGAGAGAGAGAGAGAGAAAGGGAAGGGGGAGAGGATGACGACTAATCAAAATTTTCGTGATTTGTTTTTTTTTTTTTTTTGTTATCGCAAATTCTTTTACAATCGTTGCATCTTTTCTTGTTTAAAAATCATCGGTATGTATCAATCTCCTTCACTCTTTGCGGATAAATAATTTTTACATAGCTTTAAGATAAAAGGAAAAGTAAAGGAAAAGTAAAAGAAGGAAAGAAAGAAAGAAAGGAAGAAAGAGATAGAAGTCAGACATACAATATACTCGAAGTAGCTCTCGTCCTATCGTAAATACGTTAATACATTTACATCGCATTAATAAAGATTTATTCAGATTCATTATTTATAAACTACATTCGCCCTTTTGATATGCTAATATGGGAGAGGTCTCCGGTTGCGTTAAATGCATGAATTTTAACGGGCCACTGCTATTTATGAACGCCTTCGTTTTTGTTCCTCTTAGGATGCTTTCTCTCTCTCTCTCTCTCTCTCTCTCTCTCTCTCTCTCTCTCTCTCTCTCTGTCTTTCTCTCTTAGGCGCGTGTGCATTTATAAGATAGGAAAAAATACTGCCGTTTATCCAAAAAAAGAAGAAGAAGAAGAAGAAGATGAAGAAGAAAAAAAAAAGTATAATTCCGAGGAAATATTAATCAAGAACTATGAATTCGTTTATCACTAATATTCGTTGGACAGAAGTTGGACGAAAGAATAAAAAAGAAAATGAACTTAAATAACTGGACTCGAGAAATGATAAAAAAAAAAAAAAAAAGAGAAAAAGAAGAAAAACAGAAGAAAAAAAGAAAAGAAAGAAAAAAGAAGAAAAAAGGGCAAAAACATGGAAACAAAAAAATCCGATTGAGTTTAGAGAGAGAGAGAGAGAGAGAGAGAGAGAGAGAGAGAGAGAAGAGAGAGAGAGAGAGAGGTTAGGCTTTGTCCGTAGATTGTCGGCGGCTAACTAATGCGATTGCATTGTCGCGGGATGGTTTTACTCCATGACACAAAGGTCGTTGATAAGCGAATACACACGAAACATTTCGGTACGTCATGCTCCTGCATTATGGCTCATCAGCCGAAGGTCTTCGCCCTAGAGTTTCGACGGTGCTTAAGCCCGTCCCATTTACTTCCAATTAATTATGTACGTCAATTAATCAACGTCACTACGATTTTAGAGGTATGATACGTTATAATATCAAAGTAGCACGACGAAAGAGAGAGAGAGAGAGAGAGAGAGAGAGAGAGAAAGAGAGAAAATGTTGTCTCGCACTCTCCAATTTTCGATCGATCCTCGACACTGGATTAGAATCGACTACTAAGCTGTTATCTACTATTAATAAATATAGTTGCTTATTTTTTTCGACTCACTTCTTTTTCTTCTTTTTTTTTTCTTTTTTTTTTTTCTTTTTTTTTCTTTTAATTTTAACCAGTGGAACATTTGAATTGTAAAATTTTAAATAGTGGATATAAAAAAACAGAACAGATAAAAACAACATTTTTTACAGCATTGATAAAGAAGTATTAAGAGAGGAATTGTTATATATATATTTTTTTATAGCATTTACAGGGAGGAAATACGGTTTAATTTTATTCGTGTCCTCCCTTGCACATCTCACGCAATTAATTTATACAATTTATTTCTTCGTATTCTAAAAAATGCTATTTCTATTTGACGAGGTAAATAGTGAAATAGATATTCGAATTTTTCTAGATATAAAATAATTCGCATATAAAATATATATAATTAAGACGAGTTAAGATCTATACTTCATCGTTCCAACTTTTCAATTCTTGTTTCTCTTAAGAGATAAGTTCGAAAGAAAAAGGAAAAAAGAAAAAAGAAAAAAGAAAAAAAAAAAGAAAAAGAAAAAGAAAAAGATTTATCGAATTAATCATCGACGAATATAACAGAGTATACTTATCTTTATAATTATCAACTTCGATAATCCGTTATTTATTTATTTATTTATTTATTTATTTATTTATTTATTTATCTATCTATCCATCTATCTATTTTATTTACTTTTCTTCTTCTTCTTTTTCATCGAGAGAAAGTATAACAGCAATTATTATTTCGAAAGGTATCGATAGATTTTACAACGAAACAGAAGAAGAAGAAAAAGAAAAAGAAAAAGAAAAAGAAGAGGAAGAAGAAGAAGAAGAAGAAGAAGAAGTAGGAAAAGAAAAGGAAGAAGTAGAAGCTTGCTTCGTAGTCGATTCGATCGATCATCTTGCCGAGTGGGATGATCGCATACCTTCGGTGTAAATGAGTTAACGAGGTTCGCTAGTTCGAAAGTTCCTATAGAGTAGAGATAGATAGATCAAAAGATGGAGAGAAAGAGAGAGAAAGAGAGAAAGAAAGAAAGAAAGAAAGAGAGAGAGAGAGAGAGAGAGAGAGAGAGAATGAAGATAAAAAAAAGAAAGATGACAGGATGAAGAGAAAGAAAGAGATAGAGAAGTTTCATGATTGGAAACGGTGACTCACTGAATTTATTAACGAGTTGAATATTTCACGCTGGAGTAGTCGGGCATACTTGGAATATCATTCCGCCATCTCGTATTCTTCCTGAAATAGCTAAAAGAGCTCCGTTAAAGTCAATGAAATGAGGATAGTGAAAACGCCAAGAGGTTAATTTTCATTTCAACGTCATTCACGTAAACAACGCTTTAAGTATTGGAGTGCAAGCGTGTTATAAAAGAAAAGAAAGGAAAGAAAGAAAGAAAAAAGAAAGAAAGAAGAAAAGAAAAGAAAAGAAAAGAAAGAAAGAAAAAAGAAGGAAGAAAAAAAGGAAGGGAGAAAGAAAGAAAGTTTCGAAAGAGATAAATGCTTATTTTCTTTTGAACGAACGTAGATACCGTATACAGTGTATAATATAACGTGTTCACGTATACACAATACAAAACCTGATGAATCTATTTTCATTTTGTTTTATTTATTTTTTTCTTTTTTTCCTTTTTTTTTTTTTTGTTCTTATTATTTTTTTATCTTTTTATTTTCTTTTTCAAAGAATAACTCGCTAGGCTCCTATGGAAATAAAACGCTCATGGATCATACATGCTCTCGCGAGGAAATTGTCCATTTTGCTATACCATTCTTTTTCTCATTCCGTCTGTCTCTCTGTATCTGTCTATCTATCTATCTATCTATCTATCTATCTATCTATCTATCTATCTATCTATCTATCTATCTGTCCGTCCGTCCGTCTATCTCTTTTATTTTTATCTTTCTCTTTTCAACCCCATGGATATTGACAAGGCCACAAATCGTCACGGATAGAGCTAAAGAAAAAAAGGGAACAGAAAGGGGAATGAAAAGAGAAGGGACATTTTGAAGTAGATATAGAAAGGCTTCGGAACTGGGATAAAGAGAATATGTGTAAGAGAGAGAGAGAGAGAGAGAGAGAGAGAGAGAGAGAGAGATAGGTGTTCACGTTCGAAGGAAAGAGATGGAAGGTTTGGCACCGAAACTAGACGGCCAGGTTGAGCGCGAAGTCCAATTAAGATGTTTTTCAGCGAACAGGGCTTTAGTCTGCAGACGTCGGCGTATCTAGGCGTCGGCTACACGCCCCCTCTCCCTGTCCTCTCCCTTTCGCCCTCTTCACACCACCCCCTCAAAACCCATCCACACTTCCTCTCGTTGTCGCGTCCCGTCGCATGGTCCCCACGGCCTATAGACTGCTGAATTCGTATGCATATATGAATATATTTCACTGTTCCCCAATCAACTATCCATACCTACTATTCTCTCTCTCTCTCTCTCTCTCTCTCTCTCTCTCTCTAGACATATATATATATGCACATATATATATATATATATATATATATATATATATATATATATATATATTTCTTCGTATGGTGCAAATCTTTTGTTCGTGTGTGTGAGTGTGTTTCAACTCAGAGAGTGAACGAGAGAGAGAGAGAGAGAGAGAGAGAGAGAGAGAGAGAGAGAGAGAGAGAGAGAAGGAAAAAGTCTTTTAGTACTAGCACCTCTATTTCCATCCACTACTTTTAGCAACGGTGTCTGTTAGTCTCTTGCACACGGGATGCGGGATATTTTTTGAACTCGGCTAAATCCACACGCTAATGAAGAACCATCCTCTGTAACGCGATATTAACGTTTCTTTCATTTATCTCTTTTTTTCTATCTTTCTTTGTCTCTCTCTCTCTCTCTCTCTCTCTCTCTCTCTCTCTCTCTCTCTCTGACCTCTAACTCTCTCTTTTTCTTTTAACCAGGCGAGAAGAATCTTTCTCTAAGCGTGTAAAATATTTTTTAATAATTTCATCAAAAAAAAAAAAAAAAAAAAAAAAAAAAAAAAAAAAAAAAAAAAAAAAAAAAAAAAAAAAAAACGTAGGTGTCATAGGCGACGGCAGAAAAATTTTTCAAAAAAGAAAGAACCCTCGCATCGCATTCGATCATAGCCGCTTATGTGTGTTTGCAATGAAAAAAAAAGAAAAAAAAAAAAAAAGAAAAAAATTATTTAAATACGAACAGTATAGTTAATGAATAATGAGCAATGCTGCTTCTAACGAGGTTGCATCGATCAAACGTTTAATCAGCCTACAATTGAAGCAGTTTATATATATATATATATATATATATATATATATATAACAGTTTATATACATAAATATATATATATATATACACATATATATATATATATATATATAACAGTTTATATACATAAATATATATATATATATACACATATATATATATATATATATATATATATATATATATATTTATATAGCGCGGAGTCCGTTATATATCGTTTTGCTCTTTCCTTTTTCTCTAAAGAAATGAAGCGGTATTTAAATCGACGTAGGAAACGCAGAGCGTAATTACTCACGTAAAATGGTTGCTTTTAACGCGTCATTAACCCCATTCTGCGTACGCCAGACTAGAACGTCAAGATAGATGGTTAAATTAGCTTCTTCGAGCATGGGATAAATTCTTTATGACCGAAGAAAATGTACATGCTAATGAGAATGTTTTAACACCTTCCCCCACTCCTCTTTCTCTCTTCTTTTTCTTCTTTACTACTACTATCCTCACTCTCTCTCTCTCTCTCTCTCTCTCTCTCTCTCTCTCTCTACCGCCCCCCCTCCCTCTCTATCTCTCTCCTTGTCTTTTTTTGTGACTCTCATTCGCCAATTCCCAACACGATGCATGCCATTAACCCCTTTCTCCCCCCCCCCACCTCATAACGTTATGCAAACTTTCAAGTCGCGAATTTATATATCTCTCTATTTTTTATTTCACTTTACTTTTTTTCGTAACAAGCTCCTGTAAAATATTTTTATAACGTCATATAAATGAAAATATTCGCACGTGTGTGTTATAAAACGTAATGTTGTAATACATCGTGATTTCGATGTTAGAGATAGATCCGTAGTATTCTTTTTGTTCTACTTATTTCTCTCCGTTCTTTCTTTTTTCTTCTTTTATTTGTGTCGTTTATATTTTTAATAAGATGTTGAAAAAAATTGTACATCACAACTGTTAATTCATAATCAAAGATCATCGTATGTGCACACATACACACACACACACACACACATATATATATATATATATATATATTACAGACAAGAAAAAATATTGAGTTGTAGGGATTTTAACGCGTGCTATATTCAAATTAGAGAAATAAATTTCTCGTGGGATGGAGGGGATGGAAGAAGGTAAGTAAGAGAAGTCAAGGAGGTCAAAAGACCAAATATGAAAGAAGAAAAGAGAAAGAATGAAAGAAAGGAAGAAAGAAAGAGAAAAAGATGGAAATGAAACGAAGGAAGGGAAAAAAGGATGGGAGGAAGGAAGGAAGGAAGGAAGGAAGGAAGTAAGGGAAACGAAACGTTTGTTTTCCGTCTTCTTATACTCGGAAGTTATGATGCATGCGGTTCTGTCCAAGAATAATTAGGGCTAGAAAATTGCGCAAAAGCATTTTGTTCTCTCTCTCTCTCTCTCTCTCTCTCTCTCTCTCTCTCTCTCTCTCTCTCTGCGAAAATTTTCCAGCACGGCAAGCGCCATGAAATAAATAATGAGCGTTAGACCTGGGATACCAGTCAGTGTTAATGATGCCCTATATTTCCTTGAAAAACGTTAGCGGATTTTTGGTTATGAAAAATAACGTAAGAATTACTCGTGCAATTTTCCGAGCGTATCCACGAGTAAACGGCTGTTGTTAGTTAGTAAGAGAGGATAGAGAAGGAGGAAAAGGAGGAGATTGGGGAGGAAGAGGAAGGGACAAGGGGCTAAAGGGCGCGATGGGTTGCAGAACAGGGGGCTCAGGAGTATGGGAAGTAAATGGGCTACGTATTTTCTTAAAAAATAAAAAAAAAAAAAAAACAAAAAATCAGTTACGGATCCACGAAGATGTAGCTTCCAAGCAGGTCGTTAAGATATCTAATTTTTGGAGGAAATAACGTTTCCCATATTTACGGGTAAAAATTATTTTTCCTATGTTCTAGGGAAACTAACATCGTGAAATTATCTTTCTCTCTTTCTCTTAGATTTCCTTGTAATAATAATAATTCTGATATTTAACGTTCTTAAGTAAGAATCCTTGATCATTGCCCATAGTTCCGTGCGTACAACATTTTATAATAACTTACGAAATTTATTATTAACTTGCATAGGTTATTATGCGTTTTTGGAGCGTGATGATAATGTAATTATGTTCTCGCGCGCAACTACTTATTATAGAATAATTTAGTCGACCTATCGAATATAGAACGATGAATATTACATGTTATAATAGTTGTGACAATCGTGGTACGAGGAATATATAAAAACTTAATGATAATATATATATATATATACACGCACACACATACACATATGTACATATCTATTTACTTATCTACCTAAGTATAAAATAATTATTATTATTTGATTTATTTTCGACGAGAAAGGATTAATCGAAATTTCGTTTATTCGATTGTCGATCGAATTCGAACGGTTGTCTAATCTTCTTAAAGTTTAACGTACCTACCCATATATACATATATATATATATATATATATATACACGTATAACGAGAAACATCAAAACGATTCCAAACGTCTTCCGACATGAACAAGCACTCGCGTATTTGAGTCAAAGTTTCGGTTAGCACGATCCGTTCGACTGTAAAAGACCAAGTTGATCCGAGTGCGAGTCATCCGCACGTGCAAAGCTCACTGCCAGAAATCGATGCAAGGATTATCCCTTTAGAATTCGCTCGTTTTGAAGTAGCGATGCCGTCATAGATAAGAACGACGGCAATACGTCTAACTTTTTAATTAAAGGGAACTACAGCGACGAACGAACGAAGGAACGAAGGAACGATAGAACGAACGAAGGAACGAACGAACGAACGACGATTAAATAAACCGCTCGTTAAAACTCTCCTAAATATTCTCCTAATATCTACGGAGATATAACCAATGAACGAATCTCGTGCTCGATATTCCGATATTCCAAGCATGCCGTTAAAGATTCTTTTATCCTCCTATAACAGATTCTACGATTAATTAATTTCGAACTTATGGATTCCGAAAAGACGAATCCATAATTGATTAATCCTCGACTTACTCCTAACTTCTTCCTTTCTCAATCTTTCTTTCTCTCCTTTTCTCTATCTCTTTCTTCTCGTTTCTTCTCCCTCTCTCTCCCTCTCTCTCTCTCTCTCTCTCTCTTTCTTTACGGTTCGATACGAAATAGGGTTGACCTCCTTCTAAATGGAATAAAAAAAAAAGAAAGACAATGGTTAAAAGGAAAAGATTTACATAGAGACGAAATCATTCATCAAAGACTACTTCAATTAATTCGATGTGAAATATAAACGTAAGGATATTGAAATAAAAAATCGATGGAGAAGAAGAGAAAAAAAAAAGGAAATGAAAAAAAGAAGAAGAAGAAAACGGTAAAACATAAACGCGAGTCAACGTAGGAATTAGTTGCCATGAGAAAAGTGGAAAATGAGTATTACTCTGATATAGTAGCGGCGACTCGTTTGCGGAGAGGCGAACCTCTGGTCGTGTTTGCGTCTACACTTAATTACTTTTGCTAATTGCAGAATGATTGCTCCGCGCTTGAAGTTTCAATAATGGGGTTGTTACAACCCTCGACTACCTTCGCAGCTGGTTATACTTCGTTGACTCTTCTTCTCCCTCCTCCTCCTCCTCCTCCTCCTCCTCCTCTTTCTACCCCACCCCGTCCTCTCCCTCTCTCTCTCTCTCTCTCTCTCTCTCTCTCTCTCTCTATTTCTGTCTATATCCTTCGCACTTTTTCTCGTTCTTCTTTTACATTTGATAATAAGTAGAAGAGAGTAGTCAGTAATTTTTTCAAATAAAAAAAGAGAGAGAGAGAGAGAGAGCATGATGAACGTTATAACAGGCTAGCTGCCTTTAGGTGATAAGAAAGTAATCACTCCATCTTGCCACCGGTATTCCATTACCCGCCTCATCTCCGATTTGTTGCAACTAACTCCTTCCCTTCTTTACTCCCTAAGCTACCACTTTAAACTCCGCCCCTTTTGGTTACTCCCTCTAGCATCCAGACCATACCAGACTAGACCAGACCAGACCAGACCAGAACAGAACAGAACAGAACAAAACGGAACAGTGTAAAGCAGACGAGGCCAGGCCAGGCCAAGCTAGGCCAACCCCAATACTAACGGACTAATTACACAATTATATATCCATGGAGAATTCAAGGTGTCCATGTGATTTTCCTAGAAAGTGCATAGAACGTATTAGATCGGGGGCTGAACTAAGACGGTATATCGATTTTTCTTTAACGCCTCTTTTACACGCGAATGGAAGAATAATACAGACAGATATATATATATATATATATATAAAAATATAAAAAAATGAAGAGAGAGAGAGAGAGAGAGAGGAAGAATAGGTACGACGTAAAATAAAAAATAAAAAATGAGAAAGATAAAAAAAAAAAGAAAAAGGAAATAAAGAAACCGTCGAGTTAATATTATTACATATTATATTTCCTTTTTATAAATCTCACTATTCTTTTTTATATTTTAATAAGTCGAAATAAGGAAAAAAGTTTTTTCTATTATACTATCGTATTAATAATAATTTAATATCTTTGTAAAATAATGGTGGTAATTCTCCTTATTAAATCCCTTTATATTTTGGTCTTGCCATCGTACTTACATACATAGCCGTTATAATCCGAAGGAATGAAATGTCGTATAATAAGAGAAGATTTCGGTCGCCATGCGAGACCTTAGATTTGTAACTTCGTTGAACTTCGGCCGGTGATACTTCGTGACTAACGAGGGAACTACTCAAGGGATTCCCGGCGACTCCTAAGCGAGAGCTTTCCCCGCTTAAAGTCGAGTGACCCGTTACGGGAAACGCTAAACTTATCTAATGCTTTACTACGTCTTTATTCTTTCTCTTTTTTTTTCTTTCTCTCTCTCTCTCTCTCTCTCTCTCTCTTTTGTTTCCTTTTTTTCTTTTTTTCTCTCTTTTTTCACAAACTTACCGACACTTTTCACTTCACGTCGAAACGCTTTTTCATTATTTCTCTTTTTAGTCTTCTTCTTTTTCCTCTCTTTTTTCTTTTCTTTCTTTCTTTCTTATAAAATGAAAATAAACGACAAACGAAACGATTTACTCGAACGTTAAGAGTTAATTTTAATTGGTCAATAGTAAGAATTATAAAAAAAAAAAAAAGAATTTGTTCGTCGTATTTTCGAGTATAAACAAGTTCATTGAACTCTCATGGAAAGTTACAATAAATTTTCACTATATAGCAAACTGTAGGCTGTATTTTGTTGCGTAGAGAAATGTATATTTCCAAAATAAATCGCGAATACGCCTGTAACGAATTCTCTATCATGCGTGCACCCATGTATATGTAACTATGTGTTCGTGTGTGTGTGTGTGTGTGCGTGTGCACGCGCGCGTGTACGTGGGACACGTATATTATGCGCGTAAATCGAGTGTTATGATTCTTGGGTTTGGCCACGCAGAGAGGAGGAACACGCAGGCCGTAAGTTACAAAGAGAAATCGAACATTATTATTTTTTCCCATTTTATTTTCGTCGAGAGTTACGGCCCAACAACATTTAGCCCGTGTCGTTGTTTATTTTCTTTCTTTCCTTAAATTATACGTAGTAAAGGGGCGTTGATTAAAAGTACGATTAAAAATCGTCCAATCTATCCTTATCACGATTGTCCTTCATAAGGTATTATTATTAAAAAGAATTTTTGTTTGCAAACAAAAATTTCTCTCCGCGAAGCAAAGTGTTCTTCTACTTTTTTTTTTTCCTATTTTTTCTTTTTTTTTTTTTTCCCCTCTTTTTTAGCCGGTACACCCATTTCTCGTTTAACTGCGTTATCGATATGAGATTCGTTTACAACGACGTGTAACGATTATTTATAATGTTCGACGAAAAAAAGGAAAAATAAAACAAAAAAAAAAAAAAAAAGAAAAAAAAAAGAAAAAAAGGAGGAAAAAAAAGTAGGAGGAGGAGAACAAAAAAAAAAAAAGAACGCACGAGAAATGTCAGAGACAGAAAGAGGAAGTACTAGCAGTATCGATCAGATACGCGTTATCGAAGACTTATCGGTCGAGCTATAATTTTTAATTACGTTCGCGTGTCGACGCGTTGTTACACGGTAGCCCCACTATTTCAGTCTAATGCTTCGTTGATCCAACACATTGAAAATGTTCCACGTAACGTACTACGTATGTAACATTTTCTTTCGTTTTTTTCTCCCTCTCTCTCTCTCTCTCTCCCTTTCCTTCTTTTTCTTTTTTCTTTTTTTTTTTTCTAATGAATCCTATTTGCTCGTTATATCTACTTCTTTGAAAAAAGAACAAAAAAAAGAAAAAGAACAAATTTTGTTATCGTACAATGTGTCCGAACTAAAGTAGAAGAAAGGAAGAAAGAAAGAAAGAAAGAAAGAAAGGAAAAAAAAACGAAGAAAAGAAAAAGAAAAAAGAAAAAGAAAGAAAAAGAAAGATCGTTTCGGTCTGTTCTTGAAGTTTAACTTTCTTCATCTCTTCTTTTCCTTTTTTCACACTGCAATCCGACGAGTTTAGATTTAATTAAAATATGTTCTTTGGAAATAAGAAATTTTCTCTGTTGGTCAAAACTAATGGATACATTTACGAATATTTTCAAAGAACGAAAGAAAAAGCATATATACATACATATACATACATACATATACATACATACATACATACATACATACACACACATACATATGCAATATACTTGTACTCGTAATTATTCATTATAAATTTTCTCTAATTTCGATTAATTAACAATACGTATTAATCTACTAAATATGACTGACATTAATGCGAAATACGAATGTACATTAAAAGTACAATCGAATACTCATCTACCAAAACGAATCAATGGATAATTCTAACGAATAATATCTAACATGAATTATCATTATTATTATTATTATTATTATTATTATTATTATTATTATTATTATTACTATTATTTTTTTTTTTTTTATAAATAGATTGTACTTCAATTATACAAAATCTATTATTAGTAATCTAAAAATCGATAGAACTAATGACATGAGTAAACAATAAAACCAATTATATCTAAACATATTTATCATCGAAATAGAAATTATAATCTTCGACTGTACAAATTATAAAAAATTAATTGTCTTCGATCTCAAATTCGAAATTTTATCCTTACGTCGTCGAGAGCGTATAGTAAACGATGTAAAAAAAGAAGAAGAAGAAGAAGAAGAAGAAGAAGAAGAAGAAGAAGAAAATAAACAGAAAAAAAAGAAGAAAATAAAAAGAAACACGAAAAAAAAAAAAGTAAATATGGTCAGAGGATAGATATCGATGGTTTCGAATATATACATATATATATATATATATATATATATATATATATATATATATATATATATATATACATAGATAGTAGACGTTCTCTTTGATAATCTCAAAACGAAACTCTCGTGATAGGTGCGACACGATTATACGCTTGGCCGGGATGTCCGAGGCAGGACTAATCACTGGCGTACAATTTGTGCGGTCGCGCGAACGATAACTTGCCCCGTTACTACCTACAATTCCCGGGTGTTTCGTGCTACGTCCTGCATTTGACGTATTTTGTATTTTCGTTAAAGGTAAGTGGACGACGTATTCAATGTACGGCCTTACAACTTTGTAATTAACGTGAGACTGTGTGAAAGGCTCTCTCTCTTTCTTTCTCTCTCTCTCTCTCTCTCTCTCTCTCTCTCTCTCTCTCTCTCTCCCTTCGCGTTTGTGTGTGTATGTGTTACGAAAATTATTCACATCCTTACACAATCGTACATAATTTCAATCTTTTCTCATTTTTCATTTTCTCTTTATTTTTATATATATATATATATATATATTTTTTTTTTTTTTTCTTATTTTCTATTTATTTATCTATCCCTTTGTTATTATCGTTAACAACTGGAACGAATTATTTTAATGTCATTTATAAACGAGAATAGATTGACGAGTAAAGCTTTTCTCTTTTCCTTTTTTTTTCTTTTGTTCTTTTTTTTTTTGACGATTAGACGAAGCTTACTTACGAATTCGTTTCTTTTAAATATTTCTTTAATTTTTTTTTTTTTTTTTATTGTTTCTTAACGCGCTATGAATGTTGTTATTCATTATTATGACGCATTATTCTACATATAATAAATATATTTTATGAAAAATAAATTTCATAACGAATAAACTCGATTCTTGAATTTAGATGGCATATCCTCGAAACAGAGATAGATTGGATCGATAATAATAATAATAATAATAATAAAAATCCAGCTTTTTAAATCATCCAATTTTTTGATCGAACTACTTAAATAAATTAACGCTTGATATATATTCCGAGTACCGATAAAAAAAAAAAATAAAAACAAAAATATTTCTCGGAAGAAAGATTATACCATTACACATTTATCTATTCCTACGCGTATGCGAATTCGTTATTATAAATACGTGTATACTTCACATGTGCATTGATACGCATATCCTATAATGAAAACATATTTTCTGAAAAACAAATTCGATTGCAAATAAATTCAATTTACGAATCTATGCAGCAGGTACGCGCTCGAATCGTTGGATACGGATTGCATTTATGAAAAAATAAAAAAAAAAAAAGAAAAAAAAAATAATAAAAAATGGAAAAAAAGAAGAGAAGAATTAAAAAAAATATACATATGTTTCAATCGAGCCTTTTTAATGTGAACATTTGAATATCTCCTTCATATATATATATATATATATATATATATATATATATATATATATATAAAAGAGATAAAAAAAAATAATAACAAAAATGCACTAAGGTAGAAAAAAAAAGGAAAAAAAGAAAAAATTACACTTACATTTATCTATCCCTCTCTTTTCGTATGAATTTGTTAACTCGTTATTATAGATGCTATACGTTTGATATGCATCGACGTATTTGTTAATGAAATAATATTTTACGGGAAACAAATTTGATCGGGAATAAACACAATTTGCAAATTTATATGGAGTTTACGTAAATTCGAAACGGATCGAGTCGATAATAAAACAAAACGAAAAAAAAAGAAATAAATAAAAAAAAGGATAAAATAACAAATAAAAAGAAAACAAAGTATACATACATACATACATATATATATATATATATATGTATATATATATATATATATATAGATATATATATATATATATATATACACGTATGTATATTGTTATTGACAAATTTACGAAAACGTTTGAATATCATTGGAGTTTGCCTAACCAAACGAGACGATACTTGTTTATCTAATTAACGATTAAAGTTAGTCAAATTTCGATTTGGAATGTGTGGTCGAATTTTCATCTTTTTGTCAAAGTGAAACATATAAATGATTACTCCAACACTATAGATAATCCTATTGCGTATACTCCATGTAACTTACTTATATATTTATATTGTTGATCGACAATTTTCTTCTTTTCACAGTGAAACATATAAATGATTACTTCAATATTATAGATAATCGTATTGTATACATTCTATGTAACATACATACGTACATACATATGAATAAATATATGTCGATCGAATGATTCTTATCTTGTTGTCGAAATGAAATAGGTAAATGATTTCTCGAACGTTATACATAATCGTATTGCATGCGCACCATGTAACTTATATATGTATACGTCGATAGACGTATTTTTATCTTTTTCTTTTTTTTTTTTTTTTTTTTCAAAATGAAACAGATAAACGATTTCTCCTAAGCTACATAGATAATCGCAATGTAATACCTGTATATAAGGATACTTATATACACATACATGATGTACAATATATGTATGTATATCGATCAACAATTTTCGTTTTCCATTTACAGTGAAACAGATAAATGATATTTCTCTGACATATTATATAAGCCATATATGTTTAAACGTATTTGTACGTATACTTGTACAAATATCGATCAACAAATTTTTATCAGTTTTTTACAATGAAACAAGTAAATGATTTCTTTGATACTAAATAAAGTATCTACTAATATATATTTATGTATGTACACGTATATGTACATATCTCTCTCTCTCTCTCTCTCCCCCTTTCCCTTCTCTCTCTCTCTCTCTCTCTCTCTTTCTCTCTCTGTCTGTCTGTCTGTTTCTCTCGTGCGTTTTTATCGTAATGAAGGAAATGGTAACTCGAAAGTCGGAAAGTTTTATCGCGTTTTCTTTCTTGCGTCTAGCAGGTGTGTTACTACAGTTCGTCGCGTGCCGTCACGGACATGTTACGATCGGTGTCACGACGTGGCTGGCATGTTGCTTATTAGTTGTGCTACCTGTTTTTATAACGCCGATAATTTATCGCCTTCATCCCTTCCCCAATGTTATTCAGTTTTTATTCTGAAAGGGTTGGACGAGGGAATTCATTCACGTAAGGTTTATCGCAAGAAAGAAAAAAAGAGAAAGAGAGATAAATAAAGAGTGAGTGAGAGAGAGAGAGAGAGAGAGAGAGAAAATAAAAAGAAATTTCCTTTTCGTTCGAGTAGAAAATTCGAATTGGACCAGATCAGCGTTTCTCAAATATCCCGTCCGTTCTAACCCCGATAATATCAAAGTCTTTCCGTGTCGTCCCATCTTTATCTATTTTCACTTTACATGATCATCGATGTTCTCCAAGCATATAACCTAACAAAGTTTGAGAAACACTATATCTGAAGCTGTATCGATGATGAAGGTCATCTTCATTCTTCCCAGATATGGATCTAACGATAGGAACAAAGAATAAGAAGAAGAAGAGTCTTTTAAATTGATCAAATCGGATTATATAAAAAATTTAATTGAAATATTTCTTTTGATCATTAATCGTATGCGTATTTATCTACTATATCTGGATATGTTATTGATAAATAAATATCTATAAGCTTTTTTACAACGAGAATAATTTGTAACGTTAAAAAAGTTATCATATTAACGAATAAACGAATCTGATAAACAATTAATTTTACTTTAACGTAAGACGATTAAGAATTTCTTCGATCTATATACGTATGCATGTACGTCATATATATATATATATATATATATATATATACAGTTACGTATACTTACGTATATATATATATATATATATATAAATATACATTTTACACACGTTGGATACGTACGTTCGTATTACATGCATTTATCTGATTCAAATCATCCCTAATGTTAGC
>NC_062191.1:940000-942500 GCF_912470025.1 Vespa velutina | reverse complement strand
CGTATTGCACGACGACGATCAATTGCGATTACATTGTGATCGTGAAAAAAAAGAAGAAGAAGAAGAAGAAAAAAGAAAAAGAAAAAAAAAGGAAAGGAAGAAAGAAAAATAATCCTTAAAAATTCTATCGTTCTCAAAGAAATGAACATCGTATCTTTGAACGACGAAATCTTGGCGCCCGACGAAGAAAACGAACGAAGAATGCCGTCTATCTCTTATCGTCGGCCAAAAGAGAAACAAAAAAAGAAGGGGAAGAAACCAAAGAAAGGAGAGAATAAGAAAAAAGTTAAAAAGAAAGAGAGAGAGAGAGAGAGAGAGAGAGAGAGAAAAGAAGAAGAAAAAGATGAACAAGATAAGATAATACGAAAATTCGCGTCCTAGTCGAGAACTTAAATACCGCGATGAAAACCGCAGTGACGTCACACCTGGTCCCGGGCTATTTAATCGCGGTTTCAGCGCGCTTCGGGATCGGCACCCATCCCGGATTGTAAGAGTGAGAAAGATGAGAGATAGAAAGAGAGAGAGAGAGAGAGACAGAAGGAGAGAGAAAGACAAAGAGAGAGAGAGAGAGAGAGAGAGAGAGAGAGAGAAAGAGAGAAAAGAGGAGCCGACTAAAGCAGCTCGAACCTCGTGAATTTATACGGCATTCAACCCGGTTAAAACTTTGGCACTTAAATTAAACAATAGAACGAACCACCGCCGCCGCCGCTGCTGCTGCCGCCGCCGCCGCCGCCGCCGCCGCCATCGCCATTGCCATCGCCATCGCCATCGCCATCGCCATCGCCATCGCCATCGCCACCAGCAGCACCAGCACCGCCTTTGGGAGTCGAACGTACGTCTTCTCCTGAGTCCCCACTCCACTTTACCCCTCCTCCCACCTCCCTTTACCCCATCCCCCTTTAACCCACTCTCACCCACTCTCTTTGTACCTTTCTCTTTACGTTCACTTCCGTTTTCCTCTCGAAATATCTGTAGATATCTACATCGAACCTTCTGGAATCCTCTCTCTCTCTCTCTCTCTCTCTCTCTCTCTCTCTCTCTCTCTCTCTCTCTCTCTCTCTCTCTCTCTCTATCTATCTATCTATCTCTCTATCTCTCTGTCTCTCTCTTTCTCTTGGCAACCCTAAACCACTCCTAACGTAGATCCTACATAGAAGAGAAACGATCAAACTAGATAGATGTGATGGTGGTGGTGGTGGTGGTAGTGGTGGTTGGTTCAACATTGATGTTAGTGGTTGTTGCCGTTGATCCAAACGATTCGGATGCTCGTACTTTCCTAATATTCGTTCACGTTTCAAAGGGAAACACGATTCACTTTGGTCAGTTGTCTAGATTTTCATTTACTAATACTCGACTATATCTCTCTCTCTCTCTCTCTCTCTCTCTCTCTCTCTCTCTCTCTCTCTTTCTGTCTCAATGCATCTTCTTTGAATATTCTTCATATTAATGTCATGAGATAATGCAATCAAAGTCTAATTCTCAATCAGACGTTGGAATTATTTCTATTGGAATAGAACGTTCCAGTGGTTCTCGAAATTACATCGTTGGCCAATGACAACGATTTTGGACGAATCAAAGGGATATATGTAATCGTAGTGAACATTAGCGACGTTAATCAAGGGATTTGAATTCATGAACGTCCGCGGTCCACGGGGTTCATCGACATGGCACGGTAAGAACGAATATCACGTTAACGGGGGAAACGTTAACGTTCGAGATATCTGCTATTTCCACAAGTTACGCTAACGGATGATTCGGTCGATCTCACGGAAATTCGTCGAATATTCGTCGGCTGGATGTTTGGAACAAAATGAATACCGCGAAAGTTTATCGTCCATTATTTCACGATACTTATGATATTAATAATGTCCAAGTATTATTGCTTGTTTTGTAAGATAAAAGAAAAAAAAGAAAAGAAAAGATAGAACAAACGAGAAAGGAAAATATTCACTGTTCAATTCTTTGATATCACATTTTCAACTTAATCTCTAATTTTATCTTTTAACTAAAAAATCAGATACAAGGTGCCACCAAAAAAAAAAGATATATATATATATAAACAAAAATATTGCTCGAATAATTCTTAAGATTTTTTCGATCACATATACATTAAAAAGATCTTTCGTCCTTTAGGAAAGAAGAAATCATATATAAGGTATCAACGAAAGAAAATAAACAAAAAAAAAAAAAAAAAAAAAACAAAAAAAAAGGAAAAAAATAAAGAAATAAAAGAAAAGAAAAACGTTCAACGTTATTCGAACGATCGCTAACAATCATTTGATATCAAATTAAACATCAATTTAATCTTTCTATCTTTTAATCAAGAAAAATCAGATAAGAGATAGAACCTAGAAATAGATTTCGGTAGTTTTCGTATAATATGCATATGTACATACTCGTAAGCTGACTTCCTTCCTTCTATCCATCCATGCATCCATCCAACCATCCATTCATCCATCCTTCCTTCCTTCCTTTCTACGATTCTCCGAGCGATTGTTTA